>NC_035443.2:170171526-170363303 GCF_002127325.2 Helianthus annuus | reverse complement strand
TGAGCCTGGATGTTTCGAACACCTATCACGTAATTCTTTCTGCTGAGGGCGTCTGCAACTACATTCGCCTTGCCTGGGTGATAACGGATCTCACAGTCGTAATCGTTGAGAAGTTCTACCCATCGTCGTTGACGCATATTGAGTTCTCTCTGGTTAAAGATATGTTGTAGGCTCTTGTGATCGGTGAAGATCGTACACCTTGTACCATACAGGTAGTGTCGCCAAATCTTTAAGCAAAGACAACTGCGCCTAGCTCGAGGTCATGGGTTGTATAGTTCTTCTCGTGGATTTTGAGCTGTCGAGATGCGTAAGCTATAACCTTGTCTCGTTGCATGAGAACACAGCCAAGTCCAAGGTTTGAAGCATCACAATAGACAACGAAGTCATCGCTTCCGTCCGGCAGTGTAAGAACTGGTGCATGGCACAGCATGTGTTTGAGGGTTTGGAAAGCAGTCTCCTGCGCGGTTCCCCACACAAAAGGCTTGTCTTTATGAGTAAGGGAGGTAAGCGGTACAGCAATCTTTGAGAATCCTTCGATGAATCGCCGGTAGTAACCAGCTAATCCGAGAAAAGAGCGAACTTCTGACGGATTCTTTGGCGTAACCCATCCCTTGACTGCCTCAATCTTTGCAGGATCAACGTGTATACCCCGACTATTCACAATGTGACCCAGAAATTGAACCTCCTCCAACCAGAACTCACACTTGGAGAATTTGGCGTAAAGTTGGTTTCCCTGAAGCAACTCGAGAACCAATCGCAAATGCTGCGCATGTTCGGCCCTCGATCTGGAATAGATCAGGACATCGTCGATAAATACAATGACGAAACGATCTAAGAACGGTTTACACACGCGATTCATCAGATCCATAAAGACCGCGGGTGCGTTGGTCAAACCAAAAGGCATGACAACAAATTCGTAGTGGCCGTATCGGGTTCGAAAAGCGGTTTTGGGTATGTCTTCCTCTTGAATCCGCAACTGATGGTAGCCTGAACGTAGATCAATCTTGGAGAAACACTGAGCACCTTGTAGTTGGTCGAACAGATCATCGATTCTTGGTAAGGGGTATCGGTTCTTGATGGTCAGCTTGTTCAATTCCCGGTAATCGATGCACATTCGGAACGACCCGTCCTTCTTTTTGACGAAAAGGACTGGTGCGCCCCATGGAGAAGTGCTCGGGCGAATGAAGCCTTTTTCAAGTAACTCTTGGAGTTGGTTTGAGAGTTCTCGCATCTCAGATGGAGCGAGTCGATACGGAGCTTTGGCCACTGGGTTGGCTCCTGGAATAAGGTCGATTCGAAAGTCGATATCACGACTTGGAGGTAATCCAGGAAGATCATCAGGGAACACCTGAGGAAATTCTCGGACAACGGGGACATCCTTGACTTCAACTTTCTTTTTCTTGTCCGTCTCTGCTACAACAATGTTGGCCAAGAAGGCTCGATATTCCTTGCGGAGATATTTGCGAGCTTGAAGACAGGACATGAGCTTGAGATCTTTTGCAGTAGTTTCACCATAAACACATAGAATATCACCACTAGCTAGCACAAAACGAATCATCTTATCGGAACACACAACTTCAGCACGGTTTTCACGAAGAAAGTCCATGCCTACTATGACATCGAAACTTCCGAGCTGCATTGGAATGAGACTAATCGGGAATATATGATTGTTGAGCTCGAGAGTACAATCACGGAGCACAGAATTTACAGCAATGGTTCTTCCGGTAGCGACTTCTACTTCGAAAGGTGTCGAAAGATAAGAGCGCTTACGTCTAAGAAGCTTCTCAAATTCAAATGACACAAAGCAGTTATCGGCTCCAGTATCAAACAAACATGATGCATATATACCATTCACAAGGAACGTACCATTGACCACGTTGTTATCAGCTTGAGCCTGGCGTGCGTTGATGTTGAAGGTTCTGGCGTGAGCTGCTTGCTGTTGAGGCTGTTGTTGTTGTTGCTGGGGTTGTTGGGCTTCTTGTTTCACCACCCTGTTCGGGCACCGGTTTGCGAAGTGGTTAGGGTCACCACATGCAAAGCAGGTCCGAACATTGTTTGCCGGGGCCTGTGCAGCTTGAGGAGCTTGAGGAGCAGGTAGCAGGGCTTGGTTAACAGCAGCCTGAGCTTGCGTTTGACGAGGACCATAGCGGCAACTCGCAGTGAAATGCCCGTAAACGTTGCAGTGGGCACAGAATCGGCAAGCCACACCCACCGGGTGATGATAGGAACATGTAGCACAGAGTGGGTGGGGGCCGGTGTACGCACGCTTAGCTGGCGGCGCATTGATCACTGGCGCTGAACGCTGTGGCTGTTGCTGCTGGGCTGGTACAGACTGTAGTGGAGCAGCAGTGGTTGCGGCAGCGCAACTTTTGTTCTTCTTTCTTCTTCTCGAAGACTTGGAGGCTTGAGTGGTGGTGTTGTCGGTTGATGCGGCGGTGACTTGATGCAGGGGCTTGACTTGCTTATCCCAGAAACCAGCCTTCACCCGCTTGTCATTAATCTCAGCGGCGAGCAGGTAGGTCTCCTCAATCGTTGCGGGCTTTGAAGCTAGGACAAAATCCGCTACACAGTCAGGAAGAGCGCGGATGTATTTTTTGATGGTCATGTCGGGAGTCTTGACCTGGTCTGGACAGATGATGCTTAACTGCTTGAAGCGAGCAGTGAGACCGGCGTTGTCACCCTTGTCTTGTTTAATACCCCAGAATTCATCCTCCAACTTATGACGCTCATGGGAGGGACAGTATTCTTCGATCATGATTTCCTTCAGCTTCTTCCATGACAGAGCATAGGCTGCGTCGTTTCCGCGCTTGTTTCTTTCAGCAGTCCACCAGTCCAAAGCACGGGACTGGAAGACGCCAGTAGCATTGAGAGTCCGGAGATTATCTGGGCATCCACTTTGACGAAAGGTGACTTCTATCGAGTCAAACCAGTGAAACATAGCCGTTGGACCATCCTCGCCGGTGAACTCTTTTGGCCCACATGCCTTAAATTGCTTGAAGCTAAAAGCAGTCTTGCTGGATTCTTTCGGAGCATCAGCTTGTGACATCTCAGATGATTTGCTGGCGTTCTCATAAACCTCACTCACGGCCTTCGCCACGGTCTTAGAGATGATAGCAGCCAGACGTCGATCTCTTTTCTCCTGGCGGGTAAGACGCGAGCGTGATCTAGGTTGTCCAGATGACGACATGGTCTGCAATAGACATCGTCACAGGCTCAACACAACGAATTCGAGTCTCACACGTTCTTAGATCTCTAAAGCTTAGAATCACGTCGCATCTCTCGTCACGTAACACATATAATCACATAAGCACATAATCATAGAGGCACATAAGCACAGAAGCAATTAGGGCACATAAGCAATTAAGCAAATAGAGCACTTAATTTCCTAAACACGTACGCAATTTTATCACAGAGGCGGTCAGAAAACAGAAACCTACAGCCACAAGTCGAGTGTCGTTCGTTTTGCATATCGGATAGCATCACATCGTATCGTCTAACTTAGTCGTATAGCGTAGCATAGCACACTGGTTTCGTTTAGATCACATCAACAGGGATTTGAATCGAGATGGGATAGCAACAAAGGTCACGCAGATTGATAACAAATGGAGTAATCAACGAATCTTAAAACACGTAAACAGGTAAATCATATAAAATCAACAAAGCAACACTCAATAATCGGAAAATGGATTGTCTGCGGCTACTAGACTTTGACTAACCATGGCAATTTAACTATTCACAGTTGACTTGTCGTCACTTTCGACTCTAGGGGACATGTCTCTGCCTCGATTCTTGGGCATTATGCATGCGCATTCTAGGCCATACTCGTGAGTTCAGGTCGTTGGAGTCCGTCAATTGCCTTGGCGAGATAAAATAAAGTTGGAATAACTGCCAAGGTTAGGGTTTCACCCCTAGCTTAGAAATTTCTTCCTTGTTTTAAGAAAATCTTAGAGGAAAGTTTTCATCAAATTACGGGTTTCAGCCCTAATTTGGTATAATTCTCCCCCGTTTGTTGATAGAAATCGCACAAAATAATTGGCAAAATTTGTAATTTAGGCAGGAATTTGCGGATTTCACTCCTAATCCCGTCCAAATTACGAAATTTGGCTCGGAGTTCGGATGTAATGATAGAATAGAAGGAAACAACATAAAATAAGCACATAGACTTGGTCTCTTGGTTCCTAACTATAGTCTAGGTCTCTAAGACAGCGATCCGGACTAGATCGTGTCTAACCTAATTCCCTATAGTTGCAGCTCTGATACCAATCTGTCACACCCCAACCGATGGCGGAATCATCGGGGCGCGGCACTGAGCGAAACAGATTGTTCAGAAGTTTCCACAACAACTATCATACAATTCAGTTATATAACACGTCCCATACCGTGTCCCAAATATAACAAGTTATCATAGAAATCAACTAAACAATATGGGAACTGTTCCGACAACTCAAATTCTTAATTATTACAGACCGAATTTAAATATTGTTCTAAGACTTCTAGACGGCTATCCGTAAATCTTACTGACTACAGGTGCCAGTACAAGACCTACAGATAATTATGGCCCTGGAGCAGGTACGTGGACACTGTCCTAAGGTCACAGGCTCCTAGAAGCTTATTATTGCTTCGCTTCCCTAGCAAGCTAGTAGCTTAAACACCTGTCACATACGTTAAAATAAAAGTCAATACATATAATGTAAAGGTGAGTACACAAGTTTGATATAGCATAGAGAGTTCGAATAGTTTACGCATAACCAAGCACGTACACAAGGGAAAACGATGCATGTAAATTATCGACATGGGACCATCGATACCAACGACTGCGGGTTGACTGTCCGAGACAGTTCGCAATACATGATTACCACCGTAATCCATGCAAGAAATTGTCCTTAGCAACCCCCGTGTGAACGGGTGCTGAGTCCAAACTATAGTACTATGTTGCTAAAGCAGGTAGATAGCACTCCACGTGTAAACATAATAAACAGCAATCATTTAGTCAAGTAGCACATGCAAATAGGTTAGCGTTCAAATAGTTTGTGTTGATTGTGATTTTTGATAGTTTACGTATGTAACACCCAAAAGTGCTGAAAGCAAAAAGGGATCGAGTATACTCACAGTGGTTGGTTGTGGATTGAAGGGAGCACTGAGAATAGGTTAGCCTGAATAGTTCGATAACACAACGATGAGTAACGCGGAAAAGTAAACAATGTACTTGGATCGAGTAGGCCATTCGATCGGACAGCAGTTCGATCGAGTGGGCTGTTCGATTGGTTTGAAAGTCCGTTCGAACATCCATTCGATCGGCCGGCTGGCTCGATCGGCTGGTTCCTTCAAGTGGATTGTTTCTTCCTTTGATGTGAAGGATGTGTTTGTGTATGATGGTTTGTACTACCTTTCAAGTTGGCCGATCGAACAGCTGTTCGATCGGTTAGCCCAACCGATCGGTTAGTACCTTATTGTTTTCAAACATGTCACTCGATCGGCTGGCATGCTCGATCGGGTGACATTCCAATGTTTCGAAAAGTCTAAGTGTTGAAGTGTAGTATCTCATGATTCGAGCAGTAATGATTACAATCGAGTGGCGTAGTCGATCGAACAGTACCTCGTCAATACTACACTTTGTGAGTTTGTGGGACTAAGTGCTAGTCGATCGGTTAGCCTAGTCGATCGGCTGGCATAGTCGTTCGGTTGGGCTGTTCGATCGAACAGCCTAGCCGTTCGGCCAGCTTCTCGATTCGGTTAACCTATCACTTAACACTTGGTTATTCCCGTTACTTGGTGATGTTTTAGAGATATTTTGACTACGAGTTGAACCACAAAACTGAAGTCCTTACTTAGTCTACTGACTCGAGCAGGAATCACCCAAACTCGGTCAGAGACGGTTTGGAACCTAAGTTCAACGTTTAACCCGAAATCGGTATATCTCTTGGTAGAACCCGAATCTTGAACCATGTGTTTGTTTAGATTGATTTGTAAATCGGTTCAAGTCTCGTTTTCACCTTTTTGAGTGTAAAAGAGTTGAAAGATAGATGAAAACCCATCTTCCAATCCTTTTCCACCGTGAAATGTTAAGATCTTTGGAAGATTTTAGGTTATTTATGTGGAAATCGGTTAGATCTAGCTTATTCATGGTTGAATGAAGTCCAGAACATGAAGTTCTTGATGAACACCAAGAACACCATGATGACATCACTCAAGAACACCTAGATCTTGGTGATTTCATGGATGAAATTCAGATTTTGAAAGATAGAAAGATGGAGAATCGATTAATGAACAAAAACGTACAAGGATTAGAGCAAAATACTTACCGGTTTGAGAGAAATCTGAGATTTAGTGAGAAGAAGAGGCTGGTCGGTCAGAGCTTTTCCAAAAGTGGAAAGTTTGACAAGGACAGCCCTATTTATAGGCTTCCAAAAGAGGAAAGGGCCAGCTGATCGAACAGCATCCCTGATCGAGCAGCTGTCCGATCGAACAGCCTGTTCGATCGGCTAGCCTGTTCGATCAGGTTGCCCTGTTCGATCGGCTAGCCTGTTCGATCAGGTTGCCCTGTTCGAACGGCTTGCCTAGTTTTTGAGTGTTTCGCGACGATTTTTGACATTTCGAGTTCGATGAACGATGATTTGAGAATGATAGAATTCCTAATCAAATTACTTTTAGTCTCAACTACTATATCTAACATACAAGCATCCTTACAACCATTTCGGGTTCGATTTCCATTGAGTTTGATTCACCTTTGAGTTTTGATTGATTTGATTGTTTCACCACACACTTTAACATAAAAAGTAAACATGCACAAGTAACACGTAAGGCACACACACACGTATAAAAGCATTAAAATTATTCCACACTCGGGTTCGATGATTGATCTGATTAGCTTGATTATTGATTGACTGGCTTTATTGCATTGTTACTTCCTATCATTCACAGTCGGTCGTTGATTCACAGTTTGGTTATCGTCCGATTAGTTTGATTATACAACACTTACTCCAAATAATATGAAAATCAAAATGAAACTAAAATGAAATTAATCTTTATTAATCTTTAATTCCAATAACAGTCAACTCTTGACTTTGACTTTGACTTTTGGAAAACACGGGGCGTTACACTTAGGACTCTCTTAGGACCAGGTCACGTGATGGTATCACCCTCTGTGACCGGTTCGTTGTTTGTCCGAGTCTTTTACGCATTTCCGTTAATTACTTAAAAGTTGACTGTAACGCCCTTTTTAAAATAAAACGAGTATTTCGGACATGTGAAGGGGCCATAACCTTGATTACTAAATTCTAAGCATGTCCCTAAAGTTTCACGCCAATCCGAGGTCTAGAATGGGAGTTATGCTAAATAACGCATTTATAAGAAACTTTTGTAATAAACGGCGCAATTAGCATAACGCCTACCTAAACCAAGATTTCGTCACCAAAACTTTTACTCACTGTAGTAAAATAATATTTTGGAATTTTTAAAGATTTTTAATTAATTTTAACCTGCTCATAACCTGAGGTTATGGCTACGGTTCGGTAAATACCGAATATGCCCTTTTCGGCCAAAACTTGAGTTCTACAAGGTCTTTTGACCCGATTCCAGTAGCTACTGATTTTAAATAATAAATAAGATATTTTAGACTTATTAGACTGATCGGGAAACTCAGGTTTCCTGTAGAACTCAGAAAGCCCTTTAAAAGTCTTTAAAATGACCGGAAAACCCCTACGGGGCGTATAAGGAACTAAAACTCGTTACGGGCATTATGGAAGGTATCCTACTGATACCACAACCTCTTTAAAGTATATTAACTTAGGAAAACAGTGTAGGACTCCTACGGTTACCCGTTGCGCCTATTGCGCGCACGGTTCGGCTTATGTAACTAGTTTACATAAATTAGCCGATACGGGTCAAACCATATCATTTTGACCCCAAGATTCAGAGTGTGAATATTAAACCCGTATAAAACAAGTCTCCGAACTTGTTGGGTCAGAATCACATTCCATTCTCGGTTTTCGCCTTTCACGCGATTAAACCGTATCTATCCCTCGAAACTAACCGGTCTAGGCTATGGCTAATATAAAGACCCGTTAGGATTCTAATAGGTTATTTTAAAACCTTCGTTCTAGAATAGGAGCCCCAGTAAAAGATATCTATGATTTAATCGATTAAGGACAATACTTGCAAAGGTAAATACTTTTAACTTATTTTCCCTTATACGGGCTTGGGTTACGGTATATAAAATACCGCTTGATTGAGCATCAAATCTTCCATCGCTTAGGTGGTTAATTGAATAATTTGATCGGCTCATTTAAACAGTCTTGTTACTTAAAAGCCTTTGGGGGGTTAATGACCATGTCCCGGATATCCTAGGCATCATTTTACGAAATGGCCACGACCTCGACACCCGGGTGTAGGCGTACACCCGGTATTATGTCTATATTATAAAAGACGTAGCCGTTGGTTTACCCACCACGGTTTTACGCAAAGTGGTGTGTTTATTGATCTTTAACCCGGACTAGATCCGGGCTACTGAACGCATAGAAGGAACATGTAATTCGTTCACAAGATTATAATTTTAAATAATTCTCCCAAGTTATAAAAGAGTTTGTGCCTCGTGCATTCAAATCAATTTTAATAAACATTTTACAAAAGTGTCAGTTGAATGTATTTACCAGTGTAAACTGACGTATTTTCCCAAAAAGATTAAGTGCAGGTACTACACGTAATCGGCTGGCAATAGCTCCTTAGCATCTTAAGAAGTCTCGCAAGCTTGATGTCTTATCTGTTGAACAACATTTTTATTTATTTTTGATCCCTCCTGTGGATACTATTCAACTATATGTGATACGCTCGATATTAAAATAAATGGTTGGATACTATTTATCTTTATGCTTCCGCTGTGCATTTATATATTGTGGTTTGACTATATTGTTGCCAACTACGTCACGAAAATCCCCCACCGGGCCCACCGGTGATACACGTGGAAATCGGGGTGTGACACCTAATGAGCATGATTTTATAAAATTAGCAATCAAGTTTCATGACTAGTTATTTCACCAATTTTAATATCTTTTACCAATTTAATGTCTAATTTATACTTCAATATCAAAACTAACTTCATAGAGTTCAAATAACACTAGTTACATAATCATGCTTCTAGTGTTCATCATGTTTCTACAAAACCCATTAAACACACATAAATGGATGATCATGAATTTCATAATTTTGAACACTAATTCAACAAGTTATTGACTAGGGTTTACTCCTAGACATGATTTCATTCCTAATCTCATCCAAACATCAAACATTAAAGCTCAATTTTCGATTTCTTATGGTCATCAAGAACTCGAGATGAAACTAAATAATGAAATTTGGCATACCTTATGGTCCTTTCACGGAGGTGATCACTAATTTGAGTTTAGATTTCTGTTTGGACTTGATTTGCCCCTTTGATTTGGTGAAATTTTATTGATTAGGGTTTGAGCTTAGGAGCTCTTCTTGGCTCCTGTGAAGAACTCGACCAGAACACACACTTAGGGTGTGTGTTTTGGTGTTTAATGTTTTATTTAATTAAAAACTAATTTCTAATTTATCACCTTTGGTCCCTCTACTTTATCCATGGTTGCAAAAGTCGCTAGGCGTTCCCTAGTCGGTCGACCGGGGAGTTTAGAGTAGTCGGCTTAGACCGAGAGTACTCGGGGAGTACACGGACATGCTAAATTATAAAGGAATTGACGGGGGCCTGCACAAGAGGTGGAGCATGTGGTTTAATTCGATACAACGCGCAAAACCTTACCAACCCTTGACATATGAACAAGAAAACATGTCCTTAACGGGAATGGTACTTACTTTCATACAGGTGTTGCATGGCTGACGTATGTGTGTGTGTGAATACTTAGATCTAAGATCTAAGCTAGGTTAGTATTCATTTTGACTTGTTAGTATGACTCATGTTAGTTAGTGGCAATGTTGGGAAAAAAATGAACAAAACATAAGATCTAAGCTAGGTTAGATGTATAAAAATGGTAAAACAAGTTCATCAAACAAACTAGAGGGACTAAATGTGGCTAACTAGAAAATTCAACTAAGAAGCATGATAGATGGATAAAAATGCTTGGATAATCCATGTGGTTTGCCCAAATTTCAACTTTAGTCCCCAAATTTCTAAAATTACATTCTTGTTCACTGTGGTTTGACTAGTTATTACTCGGATAATCCCTAAAGTGGATGGAGGTTAGTTTTATCAGTTAAGTGGGTGTGAAATGACAATTAAAACATTAAAAGAAATAAAAAAAGGTTATGGTGTCAATTAATTATTTAATTTTGGACAAAAAGGTGGGACCCACCTTCCACTTCTTCTTCATCTTAAAACCATCACCTCCAACCTCCTAAAACCTCCACTAGCCACCACCTCCTAAAACCGCTACTTGCCACCACCTCCTTAAACCACCATTGCCCACCACATCATTACTACCATCATCATGTAACACCTTGAAATTTTGTGTCCAATAATGTGTTGACACGTGTCTTAGGTTTACACGTGGTATTAAATACTAAATAAAGGACTAAAGTTGACAAACCTTGAAAGTATGTAAATTCGAGGGTTAAAAATGTCAACAAGGGGTAAATATACTGTACAGTCACCCTAAATGATGCTCGTACCTCCAAACGAATGAATCATGGATCGTACGGGGCGAAATGCGGAAGAAAGTGGGAGATTACAAACTATAGGGGTTAAAGGTGTCAACATGTTTAATTTATACCTCTGAGTGACCCTTTGACGAACCCAAGACTTTGTAGCAGTAAATTACGCTCACTAGAATGTACGATATAAATTTCGCAAAGTTCCGTTTTAAAACGAGAAAGTTATGATCAATCTCGTATGCGAGGGGTCCAAAGCGTCAACAATAAAAGTTAAGGCTTTTCGGATAGTGATTAAACTAACCGGGGACTTAACGGCACGGGTAAAAGTTACGAGGCCCTTATTTGTAAATAATCGAGGCCCAAATCGCAAAGTTACCCCTTCGAAACCGAAAGGTCAGGTCAATGATTGCAAAAGATTTGAAAATCTTGGAAATCAAGCCTCAGGCGGGCCGCGTTAAGGAAACAAGCAAGCTAATGCGGGCCGCGAGCCACCTGCTGATTCGTTTACTGACATGAGGATTCAGGCGGCCCGCGTCCATGTTGCCTGATCTCTAATGCGGGCCGCGTAAGACCTCCAGATGCAGTAAACATGGGCAGATTCACTGTTTGAGCTTTTAAACGATCTTGGATGCATTAATTGAAGCATGAGCGCCCCCTACATGTCCCCTAGCACTCAGGGACACCTGCTGATCATCCATAAGCAATTATAGGGTGAGTTGTAATGATCTTATGCCAAAATTTTCACTATAAAAGGCAATGCATTGCACACATTTGAAACACACCTCAAACCTGCTTTCTTGATCACCTCTGGAGCTCTCAAGCATTCTTCTAACATCCCTAGTCGTGCACCAAGCTTCTGTAAGTTTGCCTAACCCTTTGTGGCTTAGTTTTCAATAGTTTTAGCTTAAAAGTCAATCCGTCGTAATTAACGATTGACTTTACGATAAATCACAAATGGTCCAGTGGTTTGTCGAATCAAAAGTATTTATATGTTGGTAATCATGTGGGCATTAAACCCCTAAAAGGGCACCCTCTGATCCCCACTCTAACTAGTCAGAATGTCGAGTCAAACATGCTTAGAAAAAGTCAACAGAAATGCTATTTTACGATTTTATGCATAATCAGTAATGTAGATGGTGTGTAACCTGTTTTAACACTCATAAAACATGATAACAAGTATATTAACTAGTCTAAGCTTGTTTGATCCGACCATTTACTGTTTTGACCCGATTTGGAGCCGAAAGTCGCAAAACTTTGACTTTTGCTTTGACTTCAGTTCTGACCCGTTAAAGTATGATTTAGATATGCCTTAGGACTCTCTTAGGAGCAGGTTATATGATGGCATAACCCTCTGTGACCGGTTCGTTGTTTGTCCGAGTCTTTTACACCTTTCCGTTAAATGCTTAAAAGTTGACCGTAACGCCCTTTTCAATTTAAAACGAGAATTTCGGACATGTGAAAGGACCATAACCTTAGTTACTAATTTCTAAACATGTCCCTAAAATTTCACGTCAATCCGAGGTCCAAAACAGGAGTTATGCTAAATAGCGCAAATTACAGAAACTTTAGTAATTAAATAGCGCAATTAGCATAACGCCTATCAAAACCCAGATTTCGACACCAAACCTTTTACACACTGATGTAAAATAATATTTTGGGATTTTAAAGATTTTTAATTATTTTTAACCTGCTCATAACCTGCGGTTATGGCAACGGTTCGGTAAATACCGAATATACCCTTTTCGGACATAACTTGAGTTCTACAAGGTCTTTTGACCCGATTCCAGTTGCTACTGGTTTTAAATAATAAATAGAGTATTTTGAACTTTATAAACTATTCGGAAAACTCAGATTTCCTGTAGAACTCAGAAATCTCTTTTATAATCTTTAAAATGACCGAAATATCCCTACGGAGCATAAAATGGATTTAAACTCGTTACGGGCATTATGGAAGGTATCCTATAGATGCCACAACCTCTTTAAAGCATATTGACTTAGGAAACCTGTGTAGGACTCCTACGGTTACCCGTTACGCCATTTGCGCGCACGGTTCGGCTTATGTAACTAGTTTACATAAACTAGCCGAAACGGGTCAAACCATATTGTTTTGACCCCAAAATCCAGAGTGTGGTTATTATACCCATATAAAACAGGTCTTCAAACTTGTTGGGTCCAAATCACATTCCATTCCCGGTTTTCGCCTTTTACGCGATTAAACCGTATCTATCCTTTGAAACTGACCGGTCTAAGCTACGGCTAAATTAAAGACCCGTTAGGATTCTAATAGGTTATTTTAAACCTTCGTTCCAGAATAGGAGACCAGTAAAAGCTATTTGCAATTTATTCGATTAAGGATTTATACTTGCAAAGGTAAATACTTTTAACTTGTTTTCCGTTATACGGGCTTGGGTTACGGTATTTAAAATACCGCTTGGTCGGGCAATTGACCCCAACTCATTAGTAGTTGGGTATTATCAATGTGACCCGTTTAAAAATTTGTTTTGTTGGCTTTACGCCTTTGGGAGCTTAATGACCATGTCCCGGATATCCTTGGCAGCATTTTACGAAATGGCCACAACCTTGACATCCGGGTGTAGGCGTACACCCGACATTATGTCCATGATTACAAAGGTATAGCCGTTGGTTTTCCCGCCACGGTTTTATGCTATGTGGTGTGTCTATTAATCTTTAACCCGGCACGACCCGGGCGACCGAACGCATAGTAAACATGTAATTCTTTACAAGATTTAATTAAAAATTATCCCAAGTTATAAAGAGTTTGTGCCTTGTGCATTCAAATCAATTTTTTATTAAACATTTTACAAAAGTGTCGGTTGAATGTATTTACCAGTGTAAACTGACGTATTTTCCCAAAAAAGACTAAATGCAGGTACTAAGCGTAATTGGCTGGATATTTCTCCTTAGCATCAATAAAGAGTCTCGCAAGCTTAAGATGCCTACGTTTGTTGAACAATTATTTTTATCTTATTATTGATCCCCTGTGGATTTTATTTCAACAATGGTGATACTTTGATATTACGTTCAATGTTGAAATATATTTATCTTTATGCTTCCGCTGTGCATTCATATAATTGTGTGGTTTGACTATATTGTTGCCAACTACGTCACGGTAATCCCCCACCGGGCCCACCGGTGAGACACGTGGAAATCGGGGTGTGACAGGTTGGTATCAGAGCCAACGTTGAGTGAATTAAACACTATCCTTATGTGTTTAATCTCAATGACACAATTGCACATACTTGAGTCTAGACAAGAACATAGGACAAATTCGAATTGTTATTCCAGTTTGTCTTTTTATTGTTTATTGTGATTTAAAAGTTTTGAAAGCAGGAAATATGCCACCAGCGATTAGAAGAGGAAGAGGAGGAAGAGGCAAAGGGCTGATCACTACTCACAATGATCACGAGGCCGGACCTTCGAACATGCGAGCTCCTTCGAGTACAAGGAGTGAGGAACCACAGAGGCGTAGAAGGAACCTCTTCGAACCTGCAAGACATTCCACCTCGCACAGTTCGACACCTTCATACCGTCATTCTTTTGGACCAAACTCAGAAAATGAACCCAATAACCCTCAACCATCATTTATACCTCTCCAGCGTTCAGCTTCACATCATTCTTTTGGCGATCCTACTCCTTTCTTCCGAGGACAGTTCAACCCGGCGGATTATGTCCAAGAACCAATAGGGTACAACCCTTTAGGACCAGAGGATCACTTTTCTGAAGATAATGCGGTAGATATGGACGAGGATACAAATCCCGTCGAGCCTGCAAGGGGTACTCCCAACCATCTAATCGAGATCTCTGATGGGTCATCCTTTCATGGAACACCCTATCAAGGTCTCGACAGTTATCAGGCGAGGTTTGACCAATGTGATTGGTACTTCACACCTTCTCATCATTTCTCGCCTCATGACCAACAGCAGCAACAGGATCCCTCCGAGGATTCGCGATTCGTGGCAGTTACGCCACCGCCTCCACCGCCACCAGTTCAACCTGTACTTCCAGATCCGCCAAGGCGTAGGAGATCAGGCGCGCGGATGTCCACCCGAGGAGGGGAATTCCATTTCAGCACCCCTCGCCACTTGAGTGCGAGTCACTTTCCGCCAGTGCCTGAAGAACCACAACTAGGGGAACCTTCGGGTCACCCTGCGGAGGTGAATTCTGCACCAGTTGCACCACCTCCGCCACCATTCAGATATGACAATCCGATACCAGCGTATGGCGGTTCCACCGCATACAATCCGTTTGAGCAGCCGACTCATACGCACTACAACTATAATTATGATGCCGACCCATACGTGGTAGCGGCTAATTATAATGCCCTCCATGGAACCTCTTGGAGACCAGAATACTCAGCTCATGGGCATCCAGCACCTCCTAGACCTCCGGTTCAGCAACCGTCGCAACAGCCATGTTTTTCTCCACCGGAGCAAGAAGAAATCCTACACCGTTTAAACCGTGTGGAAAGAGACTTTGAGCAAGAACGTAAGAGTAATCGTGGATTCCTCAAAGGCCTAGCAAACCTACTAAAAGGAAGGAAGAAACGAGATCATTAGCCTCCTTATGTATTGTTGTATTTACTATTACAATCAAGTCCCTGCGAGGACATTTGTTTTGAGTACTTTAGTCCCTGCATGGACATTTATCGTGTTTAGTCCCTGCGTGGATAATAGCATTTCGGTCCCTGCGTGGACTTATCTTTTAGTCCCTGTGTGGACGTCTAACTATCTATTTGGTCCCTGTGTGGACTTGTTTTCTGTAAACCTCTGCGTAGGTAATTATTTATTTAAAAGTCCCGTTTAGGGCAGTGTGTAAGCATTATTATGATTAATGGAAGGGTAAGTTATAAATTTCATTTTGTGATTTGATACGTTCTTATATGAAATAAAGCAAAAATCATTCCTTTTAAATTAATCTGCTTAAATAAAGAATCTTAATGGTGAAACCTAGCCAGGTGTCATTGTAAGACCCGGCCAAGATGGTAAGACCTGATTAAAAGATTCAAATTCCCTGTTAACCTCTGTAAACATGTTAACGTTCTTGGCAGATGTGATTCGTTAAAATCGCACGCGTCATTCTTATATGAGAATCCTTCTAAGGATTCCAAAGCCCAGATGAATTATTTGTAAATCATGGGTTAAATCATCAATGAAGATGATCATTTATTAAACATCCATTAAGAATGTAGTGCCTACGGGCCAAACTTATTAAACATCCGTTAGCGATGTAGTGCCTACGGGCCAAACTTATTAAACATCCATTAGTGATGTAATGCCTACGGGCCATATTCATTGTCATATAAGACAAAAGACAGTTGTAGTCTATGACTCCCTGTCCGAAAAGGTAAAAGGACTATGGTTCAAACCTTCATGCCTTGATTCTCTGTAATCCCGGCTTATATTATAAAAACGTCCTTGTGACTAGGCTTTTGTGCCACTAATAATATTGTTTGTAATTAGGATAAGTTATATTCAAATCCTAAGTAAAAGTGAGTAACAAATTAACCAGATATGGTCTATGTTTACCATGGTTAATGAATTGCCATAAAAGACAATTCCATAATAAACTCCTAAATAAAATTTTGTCATTATCTTCTGTAGCAGATTCAAGTTACAACGGCTGATCCAAATGAAGTGAATAGTCATTCGAAAGAAGATGAAAATGATAATGCCCAGATTCATATAACGGGCGCGGAATTGAAAGCCCTAGTCGACGGTGCTGTTAAGGCAACCTTGGATCGACAATATGAAGAATACACTGAATCCCGGAGCAGAACCTTATCTACACCACACTCAAAACCAAAAACCCACTCAAAATCTCACAGCAAACCACACTCGACTCCGTCTAAACCTAAAAAGGACGATGATAAGCACTCATCTAATGAAAACAGTGTCCGTCCTAAGGAAAAAGTGTTTACTGATGCATCTCGCGCCAGGGGTTGCACCTATAAGTATTTCGTATCTTGCAAACCCCGAGATTTCACTAGGGAGAAGGGCGCGGTAGATTATATGACATGGTTAGACGAGATGGACACCGTGGTGGACATCAGTGGTTGCGCAGAGAAAGATGTGGTGAAGTTTGTTTCACAGTCATTCAAGGGTGAAGCCCTTGCTTGGTGGAGATCTCTGGTTCAAGCCTCTGGGAAGGCTGTGTTGTATGGCATGATGTGGGAGGAATTTATTGCTCTCATCAAGGAAAATTACTGCCCTCAACACGAGGTTGAAAAGATCGAGTCCGACTTCCTATCATTGGTTATGACAAACCTTGACTGTCAAGCTTACCTAACGAGCTTCAACACAATGTCCCGGTTGGTTCCGTATCTGGTAACCCCGGAACCAAAGAGAATAGTGGTTTAGCCCCCAAGATAAAGGCAAGCGTAAAGGCCTCTCGGCCAGCTACCTTTAGATCTGTAGCTGACATATCTTTGTCCCTCACTCTGGATGCGGTCAGACAAAGATCGCTGAGGAACAAAGAAGCTAAGAAGAGAAAACGTGAAGATGATAATTCACGAAGGTCGAGCAAAAAGCACCGTGGAAACGGTGACAACAAGAAGGGGTCTGAGTCAAGGAGAGATGGGCCTCAGTCTGGTGAGAAGCCCAAGTGCAAGATTTGCAAGAAACAACACTTTGGAAAGTGCAGACTCGAATCGAACTCGCAGACTCAGTCAAAGTCATTTGCTTGCGGGATATGCAAGTCCAAGGACCACAAGACCTTGGATTGCAAAAAGCTGAAGGATGCAACTTGCTACAGTTGCAATGAGAAGGGGCACATTAAAACCAACTGCCCTAAATACGCCAAGAAGCCTGAAGAGGCCAAGAAGACCAATGCAAGAGTCTTCAGGATGGATGCGAAAGAGGCTGTGCTAGACGATAATGTGATCACATGTACTTTCCTTGTAAATGATGTCTTTGCAAGAGTACTTTTTGATTCAGGCGCTGATAAGTCTTTCGTAGATCATAAATTTTGCAAATTGCTGAATATGCCTGTCAAAACCTTGAATATAAACTATGAGGTAGAGTTAGCAGATGGCACCATAGAAACCGTCTCTACTGTATTAAATGGATGTGTGATATCCATTAAGAACCACTATTTTCCTCTATCTCTACTTCCCTTTAAATTGGCCGGTTTTGACATAGTATTGGGTATGGACTGGTTATCTCACAACCAGGCCCATATCGTCTGCAACAGAAAGCAAGTGGTGATAAAGACTCCATCTGGTGAATCACTTACCATTCGGGGAGATACCCAGTATGGACTGCCTGAGCAAGTGACTTTGCTCAAGGCTTCAAAATGTTTAAAGAAGGGTTGTGTCATCTACATGGCACAAGTGATATTTGATGAGCCTAAACCGAAGATAGAAGACATCCCCGTCATTTCTGAATACCCAGGAGTTTTCCCTGAAGATCTACCTGGTTTGCCACCAGATAGGCAAGTGGAATTCAGGATTGATATCATCCCTGGAGCAGCACCTGTTGCTAGAGCACCTTACAGGTTAGCACCAACCGAAATGAAGGAGTTGAGGACACAACTGGATGAACTGCTAGCTAAAGGTTTCATCAAACCTAGTTCGTCTCCTTGGGGAGCACCTGTCTTGTTTGTCAAAAAGAAGGATGGATTGATGCGTCTGTGCATCGATTATCGCGAGCTTAATAAAGTCACGATATAGGTATCCTTTGCCCAGGATCGACGATTTGTTCGATCAGTTACAAGGGGCAAGTTATTTCTCGAAGATTGACTTAAGGTCAGGCTACCATCAACTGAAGGTTAGAGATGAAGACGTGCATAAAACCGCATTTAGGACTCGTTATGGTCATTATGAGTTCCTAGTGATGCCTTTTGGGCTCACTAATGCACCGGCTGCGTTCATGGATCTCATGAATCGCGTTTGCAAGCCATACTTAGACAAATTCGTCATCGTTTTCATCGGAGATATTCTTATCTATTCAAAGAACCAAGTTGACCATGAGAAACACCTTCGCTGTATTCTCAAACTCCTGCATCATGAGAAACTCTATGCCAAATTCTCTAAGTGTGAATTTTGGCTACGGGAAGTCCAATTCCTAGGACATGTTGTCAGCGAGCGTGGTATCCAAGTGGATCCCGCTAAAGTGGAAGCTGTCATGAATTGGCAAGAGCCAAAGACGCCTGCAGAGATTCGTAGTTTCCTGGGGTTAGCAGGATATTACAGGCGTTTCATTGAAAATTTCTCAAGGATTGCTGCGCCCTTAACTTCCTTGACCAAGAAGAAAGTAAAGTTCGTTTGGGGCCCTAAGCAGCAGGAGTCCTTTGATATTCTGAAACAGAAGTTGAGCAACGCTCCTGTGCTGACATTACCTGAAGGTACCGAAGAGTTCGTAGTTTACTGCGACGCATCACACACTGGCATGGGATGTGTGCTTATGCAGAAAGGCAAGGTTATTGCCTATGCTTCAAGACAGTTAAAGGTGCATGAAAAGAATTACATCACCCATGACTTGGAATTGGGTGCCGTTGTGTTCGCACTAAAACTGTGGAGGCATTATCTGTATGGTATCAAGTTTGTGATCTATTCTGATCATAAGAGCCTTCAACATCTATTTGATTAGAAGGATTTAAACATGAGGCAGCGCCGCTGGATGGAGACTTTAAATGATTATGATTGTGAAATCAAATACCATCCCGGCAAGGCAAATGTAGTCGCTGATGCCTTGAGTCGAAAGGAAAGGGTGAAACCCATCCGAATCAATGCCAAGAGCATTGAAGTGAAGAATAATTTGATTGAAAGGTTGTTAGCTGCACAGAGGGAAGCTGTGTTGGAAGCTAACTATCCTAAAAAAAAGCTAGGAGTAACTGAGGAGCAGTTAACTCTTAGCAAGGACGGAATTTTACGATTAAATGGACGAATATGGGTTCCAATTTACGGATGACTTCGAGATGTCATCCTCCAAGAAGCCCATAGTTCTAAATACTCCATTCATCCTGGAGCCGATAAAATGTACCAGGATCTAAAGGCAAATTATTGGTGGATAGGCTTGAAAAAGTCTGTAGCCACTCATGTAGCCAAATGCTTCACTTGTGCGCAAGTCAAAGCTGAGCATCAAAAGCCGTCAGGCTTGCTACAACAGCCTGAACTTCCCGAATGGAAGTGGGAAATGGTAACTATGGATTTTATTACCAAGTTACCCAAGACGAGGAAAGGAAATGATACAATATGGGTTATATTGATAGACTGACTAAGTCAGCACATTTCATACCCATCAAGGAGACTTATAGCTCCGACATGTTAGCCCAGTTATACGTTGATAAGATTGTAGCCTTACACGGCATACCTGTGTCTATTATCTCTAACAGATACTAGATACACGTCACATTTTTGGAAAAGTTTCCAGCAATCTTTGGGCACACGTTTGAATTTCAGTACGGCTTACCATCCTCAGACAGACGGTCAGAGTGAGCGTACTATTCAGACGTTGGAAGACATGCTACGTGCATGTGCAATCGATTTGGGTGGTAGTTGGGATAAGAACCTACCATTAATCGAATTCTCCTACAACAATAGCTACCATACCAGCATTAAGGCTGCGCCCTTCGAGGCATTATACGGTAGAAAGTGTAGATCGCCCGTTTGTTGGGCGGAAGTTGGAGATGTCCAATTATCAGGACCAGAGATAGTCTTCGAAACGACGGACAAGATTGTCCAGATTCGAGACCGTCTCAAGGCTGCCCGAGATAGGCAGAAAAGTTACGCAGATCCAAAGCGTAAAGATTTTCACTTCGAAGTAGGTGATAAAGTGTTGCTTAAAGTATCACCCTGGAAGGGAGTGATGCGTTTCGGTAAGAAAGACAAATTAAGCCCGAGATATATTGGACCATTCGAAGTAATCGAACGTGTCGGATCGGTTGCCTACAAGTTAAACTTACCGGAGGAGCTCAGTGGTATCCACAATGTGTTCCACATCTGTAACTTAAAGAAGTGTTTCGCTGACGAATCACTGGTTATACCGCATACGGATGTACACATTGACGAGAGCTTAAAGTTCATTGAAAAACCTGTGTCGATTGAAGATCGACAGGTAAAGAAGCTTCGAAGGAAGCTTGTGCCTATTGTAAAGGTCAAATGGGATGCCCGTAGAGGTCCCGAATTCACGTGGGAAGTTGAATCCACGATGAAAGAACAATACCCTTATTTGTTTCAGTAAATCTCGGGTCGAGATTTATTTTAAGGGGGTGAGGATGTAACACCTCGAAATCTTGTGTCCAATAATGTGTTGACACGTGTCTTAGGTTTACACGTGGTATTAAATACTAAATAAAGGACTAAAGTTGAAAAACCTTGAAAGTATGTAAATTCGAGGGTTAAAAATGTCAACAAGGGGTAAATATACTGTACAGTAACCCTAAATGATGCTCGTACCTCCAAACAAATGAATCATGGATCGTACGGGGCGAAATGCGGAAGAAAGTGGGAGATTACAAACTACAAGGGTTAAAGGTGTCAACATGTTTAATTTATACCTTTGAGTGACCCTTTGACGAACCCGAGACTTTGTAACAGTAAATTACGCTCACTAAAATGTACGATATAAATTTCGCAAAGTTCCATTTTAAAACGAGAAAGTTATGATCAATCCCGTATGCGAGGGGTCCAAAGCGTCAACAATAAAAGATAAGGCTTTTCGGATAGTGATAAAACTAACCGGGGACTTAACGGCACGGGTAAAAGTTACTAGGCCCTTATTTGTAAACAATCGAGGCCCAAATCGCAAAGTTAACCATTCGAAACCGAAAGGTCAGGTCAATGATTGCAAAAGATTTGAAAATCTTGGAAATCAAGCCTCAGGCGGGCCGCGTTAAGGAAACAAGCAAGCTAATGCGGGCCGCGAGCCACCTGCTGATTCGTTTACTGACATGAGGATTCAGGCGGCCCGCGTCCATGTTGCCTGATCTCTAATGCGGGCCGCGTAAGACCTCCAGATGCAGTAAACATGGGCAGATTCACTGTTTGAGCTTTTAAACGATCTTGGATGCATTAACTGAAGCATGGGCGCCCCCTACATGTCCCCTAGCACTCAGGGACACCTCCTGATCATCCATAAGCAATTATAGGGTGAGTTGTAATGATCTTATGCCAAAATTTTCACTATAAAAGGCAATGCATTGCACACATTTGAAACACACCTCAAACCTGCTTTCTTAATCACCTCTGGAGCTCTCAAGCATTCTTCTAACATCCCTAGTCGTGCACCAAGCTTCTGTAAGTTTGCCTAACCCTTTATGGCTTAGTTTTCAATAGTTTTAGCTTAAAAGTCAATCTGTCGTAATTAACGATTGACTTTACGATAAATCACAAATGGTCTAGTGGTTTGTTGAATCAAAAGTAGTTATATGTTGGTAATCATGTGGGCATTAAACCCCTAAAAGGGCACCCTCTGATCCCCACTCTAACTAGTCCGAATGTCGAGTCAAACGTGCTTAGAAAAAGTCAACAGAAATGCTATTTTGCGATTTTATGCATAATCAGTAATGTAGATGGTGTGTAACCTGTTTTAACACTCATAAAACATGATAACAAGTATATTAACTAGTCTAAGCTTGTTTGATCCGACCATTTACTATTTTGACCCGGTTCGGAGCCGAAAATCGCAAAACTTTGACTTTTGCTTTGACTTTAGTTCTGACCCGTTAAAGTATGATTTAGATATGCCTTAGGACTCTCTTAGGAGCAGGTTATATGATGGCATAACCCTCTGTGACCGGTTCGTTGTTTGTCCGAGTCTTTTACAGCTTTCCGTTAAATGCTTAAAAGTTGACCGTAACGCCCTTTTCAATTTAAAACGAGAATTTCGGACATGTGAAAGGACCATAACCTTAGTTACTGATTTCTAAACATGTCCCTAAATTTCACGTCAAATGGATTTAAACTCGTTACGGGCATTATGGAAGGTATCCTATAGATGCCACAACCTCTTTAAAGCATATTGACTTAGGAAACCTGTGTAGGACTCCTACGGTTACCCGTTACGCCATTTGCGCGCACGGTTCGGCTTATGTAACTAGTTTACATAAACTAGCCGAAACGGGTCAAACCATATTGTTTTGACCCCAAAATCCAGAGTGTGGTTATTATACCCATATAAAACAAGTCTTCAAACTTGTTGGGTCCAAATCACATTCCATTCCCGGTTTTCGCCTTTTACGCGATTAAACCGTAACTATCCTTTGAAACTGACCGGTCTAAGCTATGGCTAAATTAGAGACCCGTTAGGATTCTAATAGGTTATTTTAAACCTTCGTTTGAGAATAGGAGACCAGTAAAAGCTAGTTGCAATTTATTCGATTAAGGATTTATACTTGCAAAGGTAAATACTTTTAACTTGTTTTCCGTTATACGGGCTTGGGTTACGGTATTTAAAATACCGCTTGGTCGGGCAATTGACCCCAACTCATTAGTAGTTGGGTATTATCAATGTGACCCGTTTAAAAATTTGTTTTGTTGGCTTTACGCCTTTGGGAGCTTAATGACCATGTCCCGGATATCCTTGGCAACATTTTACGAAATGGCCACGACCTTGACATCCGGGTGTAGGCGTACACCCGGCATTATGTCCATGATTACAAAGGTATAGCCGTTGGTTTTCCCGCCACAGTTTTATGCTATGTGGTGTGTCTATTAATCTTTAACCCGGCACGACCCGGGCGACCGAACGCATAGTAAACATGTAATTCTTTACAAGATTTAATTAAAAATTATCCCAAGTTATAAAGAGTTTGTGCCTTGTGCATTCAAATCAATTTTATTAAACATTTTACAAAAGTGTCGGTTGAATGTATTTACCAGTGTAAACTGACGTATTTTCCCAAAAAAGACTAAATGCAGGTACTAAGCGTAATTGGCTGGATATTTCTCCTTAGCATCAATAAAGAGTCTCGCAAGCTTAAGATGCCTACGTCTGTTGAACAATTATTTTTATCTTATTATTGATCCCCTGTGGATTTTATTTCAACAATGGTGATACTTTGATATTACGTTCAATGTTGAAATATATTTATCTTTATGCTTCCGCTGTGCATTCATATAATTGTGTGGTTTGACTATATTGTTGCCAACTGCGTCACGATAATCCCCCACCAGGCCCACCGGTGAGACACGTGGAAATCGGGGTGTGACACATCACCATCTACAGCCTTTGACCATCAGATAATCACCACAACTAGACCATATTCACTATTATCTACTGCCATTGACCATCAGATAATCACCACAACTAGACCATATTCACTATTGTGTCATATTTATCGTCGTCACAATGAAACCACCACCAATGGCCACGAAAGCACCACTGATCAACATCATCATTACCCTATCACCATTATAACATTATTTATGGACTCAAACCCACCCCGTCATCATCCCAGTCAACCACAATCCCTCTGTCATTGTCACCAGTAACATCATCAACCACCATAGAGACTGATGAAACACAGGTTAACACTGAGGTTAATCTATGGGGTTATTTCTTCTGTGGGTTCAATCTCCTTTCTTACTCGCTGAATGACCTAGATCCTGCAAAACAGCAACACCGTTAGTCTCGTTAAGAGGGGAATATGGGGGTTTCCCTCTTAACCAGGCTCTGGTGTAGTGGTACACGTGGCGCGCTTACATTTGTCCATGCTGGAAACCTTGTACCGGTGTTGTCAGCTCTGCCCCCTGATTTGTCGCAGGCCTATGTGGCGTTCTGCGACTGGTGACACGTGTTGTCCTTTTTGTCGGATAGAGCATCTTTGGTGCCACCTGCAGATCTTCCAGAAGTTTCTAGAAGCTTCTGGATTGCTTTGCTGATGTAGGCGCCATGTATGCTCAAAAAGTGGTATGGTCCCTACCATGTAGGCAGGGAATTGGGACCATACCTCTTCAAGTACCCCCAGTCCAGTGTGCCTTCTAGTTGAGTTGATCGTCTAGGAGGGATTCTGGACTTATAAGGGTAGTGGTTTTTATGGCGGTTTGTATGGCGCATGAAGTTTGGCGATTTAAAAAAGATGAGCCAAACGGACGCGTCACGCATGGGGTTTGGCACTTTATAAAAAGTGAGCCAAATGGACGCATCGCGCATGGGTTTTGGCACTTTGTAAAAAGTGAGCCAAATGGACGCATGGCGCATGGGTTTTGACACTTTGTAAAAAGTGAGCCAAATGGACGCATGGCGCATGGGTTTTGGCACTTTGTAAAAAGTGAGCCAAATGGACGCATCGCGCATGGGTTTTGGTACTTTGTAAAAAGTGAGCCAAATGGACGCATGGCGCATGGGTTTTGACACTTTGTAAAAAATGAGCTAAATGGACGCATGGCGCATGGGTTTTGACACTTTGTAAAAAGTGAGCCAAATGGACGCATCGCGCATGGGTTTTGGCACTTTGTAAAAAGTGAGCCAAATGGACGCATGGCGCATGGGTTTTGACACTTTGTAAAAAGTGAGCCAAATGGACGCATGGCGCATGGCGTATGGCCCTTATTGTTTCCTTCTGATGGAAGTTTGGTTGTCTTGGGGAAGATGTTGATGTGACTGTCTGTTGTCCTTTGTTGGTGCATGTTTGTGACAACAGCTTAGATTTGGTCTTTGGATATCTTGTAATTAGTTAAACGATAAACAGTTAGCGGGTTTAGCTTTGTAATAGTTAGTTGTAATGTTTGGGCTAACTAAACCCAAAGGATTGGGTGATGGGGGGCGAATTGGGCCTGTCCAATTCGCAGCCCAGGAGTCTTTAACCTAGCCCAGTTGTGAACCTTGTGTTATATAAACAAGGTTAAACATTAGGGTTTATGTTAATCAGCGAAAACAGAGTTTGAGAGAGACATAATTTCGTGAGAGCTTGCTTGGACGAAATTAGGGTTTGTGTTTAGGGTTTGATTGATTGTAATCAATCTTGATAGATAATCAATAAAACCCGGTTTGATTGAATTGTTGTTTCTATTTCCTACACGTTTTCTGCTACAATCTGATCTAGAGGATTCCGCACTCTAGGTTAGATAAACGATTCTGTGAAGATCCATAACATCAAGGGGACCTACAATTGGTATCAGAGCATTAGGCTCTTGATTGCTCGGTTCAGAATTGTTGCTGCAGAAACAGGGAGTAAAATTTTCGAAATTTTTGAAACCTGATAATTAGGGTTCTTAAAATTTTCGAAAATTTTTGTGTGTTTGATCTTGATTTTCGTATTTTGTTGGCTGATTTGATATTCTGGTTGTTTGTTTGCTGATTTGCAGGTTTTCAGGATAGTTTCTGATTGATTGTTTGAAGGATTTTGGCTGGAAACACTTGAAGATTCGAAGACTGTTCTTCGTCTTCTTCGCGTTCTTCGTTCTGTTTCTTGTTGATTTTCGAAATCACTGATAATTTGCTTGTTTTGATTTTGCAGAAAGTTGTTAGGAGAATCAGAAAATCATCAAGTATTTTGATCAGATTGAGTTTCCAAAGTTACCGGGCGAATTTGACTGTTTTTGGCGAATTTGATTAATTTTGCTGACTGACCAGCGAAATTAACTGTTTCTGGCGATTTTGACTGATCTGCGAACTTAAACCAGCAAACTTACCGGCGAAGTAAATCCAAAGGCGACTTTGGTGATCGTATAACTTTCCACAGCGAAGTTATTATGATTTTCGGCGAATTTACTGGTCGTCGGATAGCGATATTAACCAGCGAATTTAGCGAAATTGACAGCGAAAATAACCAGCAAACTTTGACCAGCGAAATTGAACAAAGAACAGAGCAGCGAAATTAAACATTGAACCAGCGAATTTAACTAAAACCAGCGAAATTAAGAAAGGATTTAAGTGGTGGAATTTCAGTTGGAAATCCCGAATTCGGTCTTTGACATTATATATCATTGGATTCGTCTTTTCGAGACGATTCTAACGGTGTAACTTAGTAACCACTGTTTTCGGAAACTTTCGTACGGTTTTTCTCAGTCTGTTAACGTTAAAATGTCAAACATGTCTACTTTGAACGAGTTGTTGAAGATGGAGCATGAGGTTGGTACTACCAACAAACCACCTAAGATGATGAAGGTGGAAAACTATCTGACATGGAAGGATCGTTTTCAGTCCTTCATTGAATATCAGGATACGCGCATGTGGATATGCATCGAAGATGGTTACGTGAATCCAACACACGACTTTGAGGGCAGACCACGTCGAACAGAATATGTGAACATGCAAGATAATGATAAAAAGATGTATGAGGCTGAAAAGAGAGCCTTGGCTGCAATCAAAATGTCGTTACCTGATAGCATCAAACATACCTTCAAAAAGTACACTAACTCAAAGGATATGTGGGATGCTTTGGAGAAAAGATACGCTGGTAATGCTGATGTCAAGAAGAACAAGATTGATCTACTGAAGAAGCAGTTTGCTGTTTTCAAGTACATGAAGCATGAGTCACTTGAAGACGTCATCACGCGTTACTACCATCTGATGTCAGAAATGGACAATTATGAGATCGATTGCTATTCTGACGTAGAGAAAAATGACAAGCTGCTAGATGCTTTGCCTAGTAAGTGGGATATCTACACTTTAATGATCAAGGGTGAAGCAGATTATGAAACAAAAGAGCTTGAAGAGGTTGTAGGAAAGTTGAGAGCTTATGAGCTCAGCATGAAGAAGAAAGATACTGGATATGATCAGGTTCAAGATCCGGCAGTGTACAATGGGCTTACATCTTCTTCATCTCACAACGCTTCTAGCGACTCTGCTACTGCGTTTTTATCATGTGAGAATGAGCAGGTTATGGTGAATCAGGATGGTGATGTGTGTTTTGTTGCTGCTTCAGGAGGATCATCAGGAGTTAAGAAATCGTCAGCTTCTAAGCAGAGTACTAGTGCTAAGTCAATGCCAATGAGTGTGAAGTCTGCTGAAGAGCATCTGGCTCTACTTGCTTCGTTTGTTGCTTCCTATGAAAACTATATTCAGG
Organism: Helianthus annuus; assembly: GCF_002127325.2. Classification (NCBI taxonomy): domain Eukaryota; kingdom Viridiplantae; phylum Streptophyta; class Magnoliopsida; order Asterales; family Asteraceae; genus Helianthus; species Helianthus annuus. The sequence continues at coordinate 170,335,715 of NC_035443.2, read as the reverse complement.
GAAAGATTTCTGATCCTGCTACTTTAGATGAAGACTATGATCAGATTGACCCTGATGATCTTGAAGAGATGGATTTGCAATGGCAAATGGCCATGATTTCTAGGCGTGTGAAGAGGTTTATGAATAGAACTGGGAGGAAATTTGTTGGAAGGAGTGTTGGTTTCGACAAAACCAAAGTGAGGTGCTTTAATTGTCAAAGTTATGGGCACTTTGCTAGGGAATGTCAGAAACAAAAGCAAGATAATTCGAGCCAGAGTTCAAACAACAGGAATGCATCAAGCAACTCTAGCTCAAAGGCGTTGATCTCTACTGCAAGAGAGGGTTCATACGATTGGAGCATTCACTTAGAAAATGATGGGAATGTCACTCAAGCATTCATGGCAGAGATTACTCCAGTCGATGATGGTGAAGCTAAAGTAGATGATGCTGAAGTGAAAGAGGATGCTGAGGTGAAGGTAGAGAATAGAGCTGAAGAAAAGAAAGTTGATCAGACAACAGGTGCTGAAGATGAAAAACAAAAGTCAGAATATGAAAGAGAAGCTGAGGAAAAGGATGCTAAGTATAAACAATTGGTAGCTCAGCTTGCTGCTCTAATGGCCAACCTTGACAAACAAACAGGAGAGGTAAAATCTAATTCTGTGTGTTTAAAATGTCGTGAACTGCAGGGTGAGGTTGATAGGTTGTCTGCACAAAACAAAAGTTTGGTAAGCGAAATGTCTAACATTAAAGAATCAAACTTTTTTGCTAAAAGAAATGAAACGTCATACTTGAAGAAAATAAAAGGTTATGAAAGTGAAATTGAAGCCGTAACCTGCAAATTAAATGAAAAACTTCAAGTCATAGACTTAGCTCATGACATGATGGCTGAAAAAACAAAAGAGATTTCTGATAAAAACAAAGAGTTGTCAGATGCTCAACTCAGAATTGTTGAACTTGAAAAGAAATTGGGTCAATTCAGGGATTCTACTTTTGTTATGAAACATATGATGGGTGGGTTAAAGAAGAGTAATGACAAGACTAGTGTGGGATTCCAAGGCTATAATGAAGTCCCACCTCCTCTTAGTCATGATTATTCATTCCTACCTGATGAAGATGAGCTAACAAAGTTTATGTCAACAGCACCAAGCAGTTCCACAGCAAGTCGAGGTGATGAGTCTGAGAGAGGTGATGCTAAGAAGGATAATAACAGCAAACCAGCTTTGAAAAAGAACACTTCACAACCTAAGAATAAAAATTCGACTTTTGCTAAAAAGATAAATTTTGTTCAAGGAAGTGACATGAAAAATGAGACAGCTGTTATTGAAAATGAATCGAATGTAGAGTTTGCTAAAAATAAAAACAACGAAAATTCTGAAATTAAGCAAACTGAACCAGATTCTTCTAAAGCATCATCATCAAAGCCTGAATCTAGTTCAAAGGCTTCAGATAAGAAGTCTTCGAAAAGGATGTCGTGCTTCAAATGTCACACCAAAGGACATGTAGCTAGTTGCTGTCCTAACAAAAATAATGAAGCACAGGTGAATGAGAGGAAAAGAGAGAAGTCACCAGAGAAAAGTGGTGATAAGCAGGAGAGAGAGTCCAACTCTCCAAAGAAATCTGCTCCTAAGCAACCAGAGACAGATGCTGTTGGTGTGGATAAGGCTGAAAAAGGAACTCCACAAGTTCCTCGTTTTCAAAGAAATCAACCTAGATTTCAGCCTAGATCTCCACCAGGCAGATTTGAGAGACCTAGAAGCAGTTCACCAAGAATGAACAACCAAAATACAAATAATTTCAGAAGTCAAGGTCAATATCAAAATCGATACCAAAATAATGGTGGTCGAAATTTTTATAACAATGGCTTTAGAAATTATAATAATAATGCTTCTTGGAATCAAAATCAAAATTTTCAAAGGTCAAATAGTCCAAACACACATAGGAACCCTCATGACCAAAGACCTAGTGGAAGTCAAAATCAAATTCCAACAGGTCTAAGATCCAAGACTCCAGTTAGGAGTAATGGATATTGGATGGATGTTCCGGTGGTTGGTGAATTTGGACGACCCAAGACCATTAAGGCTTGGGTCCCCCAATCTAACTAATTTCTTGGTTGGTGTGTGCAGGAGCTGCTAAGGAGGATTATCAACTTGTGGTATGTTGATAGTGGCTGCTCCAGGCACATGACGGGGGATGCGAGGTTGTTGACTGAATTTGAAGATTATGATGGAGGACATGTGAATTTTGCGGGTGCAAAAGGTGGTAGAATTACAGGCCGAGGAAAGGTGACCAATGGGAAGATCACACTGGACAAAGTGAACTATGTGGAGCAGCTTAAACACAATCTGATGAGCGTGTCACAAGTCTGCGACAAGGGTCACTCGGTCCATTTTACCAAGAATGAAGCATTAGTGTTGAAACCAGGTTTGAAGATACCGGACGATTGGATAGTGATGCGAGCGCCAAGGAGAAATGACACTTATGTCATGGACATGGGTGCTAAGGATCCAACTGCAGTGGTGGCATGTTTACTATCAAAAGCATCTGAAGCTGAATCGATGTTGTGGCACAGACGCATGGCCCATATTCACTATCGCAAAATGAACTATCTTGTTAAAAATGAGCTAGTGAAAGGGGTTCCATTGCGGAGGTTTCAAGTGGAAGACAAATGTCTTCCATGTCAAAAGGGAAAACAACACAAGAAACCTCATAAATAAAAAACAGTAAATTCCATAGATGCCCCTTACGAATTACTTCACATGGATTTATTCGGTCCAGTGAACGTGAGGAGCATAGGTGGAAAGTACTATTGTTTAGTTGTCACTGATGATTACTCACGTTATTCATGGGTTTTCTTTTTAGGTACAAAAGATGAGACAGCAGAGATGTTGATAGATCTTTTTACAAAATTGGAAAACGTCCATGATGCAAAGATCAAGAGGATAAGGAGTGATAATGGCACAGAGTTCAAGAATCGTATTCTAGATCTCTATTTTCTTCACAAGGGAATTGAACATCAATATTCTGCTCCTTATACGCCTCAACAGAATGGAGTTGCTGAGAGGAAAAACAGGACGTTGATTGAAGCCGCTAGGACGATGCTTTCAGATTCTAAGCTACCAGTTCTTTTCTGGGGAGAAGCTGTGAATACAGCTTGCTACGTCCTAAACAAAGTTTTGACTGTTAAACGTTTTAACAAAACTTGTCATGAATTAATGTTTAACAAGAAACCAAACTTAGAAGGCTTTGAACCATTTGGATTACCCTGCACCATAGTGCGAAATAAAGATAAACAAAAATTCGGTGAGGTGGCTGACGAGGGCTACTTTCTAGGTTACGTACCTGGTGCACCGAATAAAAGGGTTTTTAATCTAAAAACTAGTAAAATTGAGGTTGTGTTTAATGTAGAAATTACTTCTTACAAACCTCAACAGTCAACGAGTGGACCAGCTATATTATATGATTATGAAAGTGTTTTTAAATCATTTAATATTCCTGAGTTTTCCAATGCAGATGAGTCTCAGCTGATTCAAACAGTGATTGGTGATGATGAAGGCGAGTTCATGCCTAGATCGAATGTTGATACAACAGATGCTCCGGGACCTTTCCAAGATGCTGCTGATACTGATTCAAGTGACGATGAACCCGAACCCAATCAGGGGGAGGATTTCATTAATCCGTTTGCGGATCAGCATATTCAGGGGGAGGTTGGCTCAAACCTGGGTGACAATTTGGAAGTTGATGCTGTTGCTACTACACGAGCAAATAGAGATCATCCAGTTGACATGATTCTTGGAGATCCTGCTGCAGGTGTTCAGACAAGAAGAAGCATAGCAGCGAATACTGGTTTATTTGTGTCGATTGAGAAGACTGGGATTGTGAACGAATGCTTGTATAGTTGCTTTATTTCCCAAGAGGAGCCGAAGAACATTCATATGGCTCTTAAAGACAATTCATGGGTTGAAGCTATGCAAGAGGAATTGGCCCAGTTTGCTAAGTTGAAGGTTTGGGAGTTGGTTGATCTTCCTAAAGGTGAAAGAGAGATTGGCACTAAATGGGTGTTTAGGTGCAAGAAGGATGAAAGAGGTATAGTCACGCGAAACAAGGCTCGATTGGTGGTCAAAGGTTTCAATCAGCAAGAAGGGATTGATTACAATGAGGTGTTTGCACCAGTGGCGAGGTTGGAGGCAATTCGGTTGTTTCTGGCTTTTGCAACTTTCAAGGGCTTCAAAGTTTACCAACTAGACGTGAAGAGTGCGTTTCTTTACGGGAAAGTCCAAGAAGTGGTGTATGTCTCACAACCAGATGGGTTCGTTGATCCAGATTATCCAGATCGAGTGTACAAACTTGATAAGGCTTTGTATGGGTTACATCAAGCTCCCAGGGCGTGGTACGAGACACTGTCTACACATCTGATAAAGAATGGTTTTGAAAGAGGTCAGATTGACAGTACACTGTTCATCAAGAGGAAGAAGGAAGATTTTCTGCTGGTACAGGTGTACGTGGATGACATCATCTTTGGGTCATCTGATGAAAGCATGTGTAAAGAGTTCGAGCAGGTGATGAAGAGCAAGTTCGAAATGAGTGCTATGGGTGAGCTGTCCTACTTTCTGGGATTACAAGTTGAACAGAAGGCGGATGGGATGTTTATTCATCAAACAAAGTATGTGTATGACATTTTGAGTCGGTTCAAAATGAATGATTGCACTACTTCCAACACACCCATATGTGAAAATCACAATCTTGGCCCAGATCATGAAAGTACTGAAGATGTTGATCCTACTCAATACAGGGCAATGATTGGTTCACTAATGTACTTGACTGCTTCAAGACCCAACATCATGTTTGCTGTATGCTTGTGTGCCAGATATCAGGCGAATCCTAAAGAGTCACACATGAAAGCAGTGAAGCGAATTATTCGTTACTTGAAGGGGAAACCTAAACTTGGGTTGTGGTATCTAGCTGATAGTGATTTGACGTTTGTTGCTTACACTGACTCAGACTTTGGAGGATGCAAATCGAACAGGAAGTCTACAACAGGTGGTTGTCAGTTCTTAGGAGGCAGGATCGTGTCTTGGCAATGCAAGAAGCAATCCTGTGTGTCTACCTCTACGTGTGAAGCTGAATATATTGCTGCTGGAAGCTGCTGCTCTCAGGTTCTCTGGATTCAACAGCAGATGCGCGATTACGGTTTGGATTTCACTCGTACTCCTATTATGATAGACAATAATGCCACTATTTCAATAACTAATAATCCCGTGAACCACAGTCGCACAAAACATATTGACATACGTCATCATTTTATACGGGATTGTGCTGAAAAGAGACTAATTGAATTACATCGAGTCGACACAGAGGATAACCTGGCAGATCTTTATACTAAAGCATTTGACAGGGCTCGCTTTGAACATTTAGTCGAACTCAACGGGATGAGGAATCCTGAATAACTGGTTTTTCATAAGAATTTTTGTAAATAGTTTACTGCTTTTCTTTAAAAAAAAATCAAAAACACAAAAAAAATTGAAAAATCAAAAACATAAAAAAAAATAGAAAATCAAAAATGAGATATCACTGTGTGAAAAAGGAGAAATGATAGTACATCAGCAAGTTAGACTGTCACACTGAACTTGAACCTAAATTGCTTAAGTGTGATAGCAGCTTCATTATATGATGTACCAGTAGGCAAAACGCATGAAATACTCAACTTACCAATGTGATATAAACTTAAATGAACTGAATATGAGTGGGGAACGCATCAGTGGTATATGGTTTAATGACCTTAATTCTTGCGTTGATAGATTGCCAAAATCTGAAGTTTTGGGTCTTTATACTGTTATTTCATCTAGGGATATCTTGGCTGTCTGTCTGTTAGAACTAAAATTGTACATGACCCCAGAAAAGATAGTCACTTGGAATTAGCTCATTTCTATTTGAATGTCTGTATATTTCCCGATACACACAATTTTGATCTGATTCTGAAATCTTCTCTGAAAAAAGTCGTGTACCTCCTCTGCTGCATCCAGATATATGCTGACCTGGAGGTGCTAGGCAACGATAGCTTCTGCTGCATCCAGATACATGCTGACCTAGCTGTACGTTGTCGCGCTATAGATCTAATACACCCGAAAGAGGCCCTCAAGTGCCCAAAAGAAACCCAATAAACCTATATCAAACTGAGAAAATCTCATTTGATCTGTATATTATACCATCTCTACTAAAGATCTATTCTGTTCTCTTCTCAACCTATTCCCAGTTAAGATTTCAGAACTCTGGATTGGACTTGTGAAATATGTGGTAGGGAAGATACTTGCATGATAGAGTGTGCTGTTTATATTTCCAGGATTTGATTAATATTTATTTGGGTGTTCGTTGTTAAGCAATTAAAACATGATAAAACAGATTTTATGCAGATCTAGACACAGTCATGATATCTTGAAGGATGATATCAGTATACTCACCTACTACGATGAATCTTTCTGCATACCTTGATCGTGGGGGTATATCCTGTTGTGGGACACGCTCGTATTTCAGAAAATAAAATTACCTTAACGTATAATATGGTAATGGTACTTGAAATGTTCATGCATTTTGTTTAAGTGGACAAACATACTGGTAATCGTCTTGAACTGCTTTTCACGAAAAATTAAATAAAGAATTATATGATTGTGTGAAACAGTTTGCTTGTGCTGATATGATCTTCTTACCAGTGATTCTCACAAAAATAGAGTGTTTATTGTTTTTGTTTATTTACTTGCTTTCAGAAAAATATAAAAATCCAAAAATAGTGTCATTTTCTGTTTAAAATTCTTAACGTACGGAAAACTGTTATTCATGGAGGTATTGTTACCGATAGGGGGAGACGGTGTTAGAAAGTGAGTTCAAAATTTTCAATCAGGCAGGTTCTTGTGTGTTGAACAAAAAGTTTTGCGTGTTGGTGATGAAATTGAAAATGCTTAATCTGTGATACAGTTTAACTAATCTCTTGAAAAATAATAATTTATTCAACTTTGTTGAAAAATTCTTATGGTTTCTCGAGATGTTTGTTTTATAGTATACAGATTGAAGCAGTATGTTGCTGAGACGATAGTTGCTGAGAAGATAGTTGCTGTGAGGATGAGAGTTTGATTGGATGCATGGTAGAACCTCCTTTCTATATTGCAGACAAGATTGAAGAGTTTGAAGATTGTTGTGCAAATGCTGAACTGGAGTTTACTCAAACGCTAACGTGTTCAAGATTTGGTGATTGGATGCATCAGCTTAGGGGGAGTCATCTGTTGCTGACAGAAGCTGTTGAAGCTGAAGCTATCCAAAGACCAAAGACAGTGCAAGACTACTTGAAGATTGCAAGAAGACTGAAGACAAAGTTTTGACTCAAGACAAAGTTTTTATGAAGCTATTGTCAAGGGGGAGTTTGTTGGTGCATGTTTGTGACAACAGCTTAGATTTGGTCTTTGGATATCTTGTAATTAGTTAAACGATAAACAGTTAGCGGGTTTAGCTTTGTAATAGTTAGTTGTAATGTTTGGGCTAACTAAACCCAAAGGATTGGGTGATGGGGGGCGAATTGGGCCTGTCCAATTCGTAGCCCAGGAGTCTTTAACCTAGCCCAGTTGTGAACCTTGTGTTATATAAACAAGGTTAAACATTAGGGTTTAGGTTAATCAGCGAAAACAGAGTTTGAGAGAGACATAATTTCGTGAGAGCTTGCTTGGACGAAATTAGGGTTTGTGTTTAGGGTTTGATTGATTGTAATCAATCTTGATAGATAATCAATAAAACCCGGTTTGATTGAATTGTTGTTTCTATTTCCTACACGTTTTCTGCTACAATCTGATCTAGAGGATTCCGCACTCTAGGTTAGATAAACGATTCTGTGAAGATCCATAACATCAAGGGGACCTACATCCTTGTCTTATCGCAGACGAACAGGCGCCGTTTCAGTTACTTTCTGTCACGTCGTCAGGCCCTGTTACCCATGTTTCCCGAAAAAAGAGGTGACGTCTTCTCTCTCTTCTGACGTGTCGCTTCCCCATTGCTTGCTTTTCCTGGACTCTGACGGCCCACTACCCATCGCATTAAATGCGATGGGTATAAATAATAGGCGGTTAACTCCTTTCTCTTCACTTTTCAAACTTGAAGTGTGATTTTTCTCTATCTCCTTCATTCATTCTCCTTTGTTTGAATACCTTGTTTAACTTCTCATTGTCTTCATCATGTCTGGTGCGAATCCTTCTCAGAGAAAGAGGAAACATAAGGGGAAAGCTCCTCCTGGCCCTGACCAGGCAGTTATTGGGTGGAAAGAAGAAGAGTTCCACAATCTTGTTCAAGGGATGGGTTTTCGCCCTGAGTGGGGAGCCCAATATCCGACTGCTGGTTCCACCGCCTTGGATGCTCCTCCTGGTTATTTGACTCTATATGCTGCATTCTTCCGGGAAGGTAACTTTAGGCTTCCCATCAGTAAGTTTACTGCCTCTGTCTTGAGGAACTATAGGTTGCATATTTCTCAGATCAACGCCATTAGGCTTCCGCGTATTACTCATTTTGAGTTCGTTTGTAGAGCCTACCGTATTAAGCCGACGTTTGAGATGTTCAACGTCTTTTACAGCGTTACTTATGCCAGTGGGTTTTATTCTTTCAATGCCCAGACGGGTGTTTCCCCGGTTTGTTCCGTTCCGTTGAAGAGCTTGCACGACTGGAAGCAGAAATTCTTCTACATTCGTCGTGGTGTGATTCCCATGGATATGCATTATCGGTTGGTGGGTGAAGGGATTCCAAAGGTGGATGTTATGGCGGATTATGCTGCACAAGACTGGTATAAGAAGATAACAAACAAGGCAACTGCTATTTGTCAGTTGGAGGAGATGGCCCTAGTCGGTGCCGGCATGAGTTTGTTGTGGGTGCCGAAGAATCCTTTGGGTGTTCCTGTTTACAGTTATCAAGGCAAATGTATGTGATTTCCTTAAGGCACTTCTGAACTATCTTGTATGTTTTTTTTCTTATTTCTTTGTCTTTTGCAGTTGGGTATAGTTTGATAAACGCCTTGGACCCGAAAGCTGCTGGTGCCATGGTGGAGGCCATCCAAGAAGATGGGACACCAACGTGGCTAAACCAAATTCGAGGCCGTTTCTTGCATCTAACTGATGAAAGTTTCAGTAAATACACCAATGTTTCTCTAGGTGAAGATGATGAAGATGACCCTGTTGATCCTATTCGAGAGGAAGTTGTTGTTCTCTCGAGTGAGAGTTCTGACGAATCCCCTGAAGGTCTAACTTCTCATTGCGCGCGTGCAGGTACCGCGCAGGGTGGTGTTGATGAACCTATTCATGAGGTTGCTGGTGATGACGCATAGATGCCCATTGATCCATCTGCACAATTGGAGACAAGGAAGAAAGCAAAGACTGATAAGTCTGTGAGAGGGGAGAAAAAGGGGGAGGGCAAAACAGCTGATACTTCTCGTAAGCGACCCTCTACTCTTCCTTGTCTAGATTATGTGGTTGTCTCTGATACGTTGTCTGGTCTAGGAGTTGGTGAGAAGACTCGAGAGTCTGACCCAGACGACAGTGCAACTTTGAATGAGCATATGAGGAAAAAAGCTCTGGAGGATCATAAACGCAAACTTGATGAGTAGTCCGCTGCTCTTCTTGCTTCCAAGAAGGCTAAACTCCATAAGGAAGCCCCCCCCCCCCCCGCGCCGTCCGAGTCTGAGATAGATATGGGTGTTTTTAGTGGAGGTCGCGGGAATCTCTTGGAGGAGATATTTGCTGCTTCTGCCCCTCCAGGTAATGGTTTTTATGGTTATTTATTTCTTTCATGTTTCTTCGAGTTACTTTTAACTGTTGTGGTTGTTTTATGACAGAAGTCAAGTCTGGCAAGAAACCTCGTAAGTTGGATATTTCCCAAATCACTCCCCTGCTTCTCCTCTGTCAAGGACGGTTGGCTTGACCCCTCCTCGGGATGATCCTGGGAAGAAGAAGAAAGAAGATGAAATTGTTGCCGAGGACGTGGGTGAAGGTGGTGGTGATGCCGCAGGTGGTGGAGATGTTGATGATAGGGGTAAGCGTATTGAGACTGAGGTGGAGTCTAGTGAAGCCACCCCACGTCAGACCATTTATACTAAGCGCCCTTCAAGTGGTGGTGGTGCCACGTCTGGTGTGGTGCGCAGTCCGCAGTTTGCTAATGTCGGTGCTGATTCGTGGGATACTCACAACCCTGCCTGCGATGACTTGCCACACGCGCCTCGCTGGAATCTTACCCAAGGCTCTCGGATGACTGATTTGGGCAATTGTCACGACTTCTTTTCTATGTCTCTTCCCCCTGCTGAAAGGATGTTCCAGAAGCGACGCAATCGGTTTGCCCTGCTAGATGATCATGTGCGTGCTAGGGTTAATTTCTTTGCCACTGCTCAAGAAATTGTCCGGGATTGGAAATCTATGGGGGAAGAGACGGCTGAGTTTGAGGATGCGAAGAGAGTGTTAGCTGAGAAACGAGAGAAATTTAATGCTGAAAAGAAGGGTTTGCAATGGAGGGTCTCGGATGCCGAGCAGAAGCTTGAGGGACAGAAACAGATTAACCTTCAAAAAACAGAAAGATTGGGAAGCTGCTTGTGAACGCACCAGTGTTGAGATGCAAGCTCAGCGCGATGCGATTGTTCGATTATTTGGTGAGAAAAAGGAGCTAGCAGATGAAGCTCATCAGGCGCGCCTTGCGTCTGAGAAAAAGGAGAAGGAGTATGTCGATCGTATCGACAAGTTGGAACTCCTTGTGAAGCAAAAGGCTTCTGAGTGTGAGGCTACTGGGAAGCTTCTTGAGGAAAAGACTCTTGAATGTGCGGCTTCTGATGGCCTTGTTAAGGAGGTATCTGCTGATTGCAGATGGTTGCTTTCGCGCACGGTGCCTTTGGTAATTTCCTTCGCTTATTTTCGTTTCCTTTTTTTGGTATGTTTTGACGGTTCCTCTTATGTTGTTGTTTGCTTGTTTGTAGCTTGCTGACCGTATTGTGAATTCCCCTGAGCTTGCCACGTATATGTATGAATTGGGTCAGGCGGGATACGATAGCGGTCGGAAGTACGGTTACTCTGAGGGTAAAGCTGCAGCTATTAATAAGGAGAAGGACCACCATTTTGAGCTTTACACGGAGGATTGTGATGGTAGGTACGCTGCAAAATGGAAGGAGTTTTCCTCATTGGAATTTGCCGTTGTTAAAGCTGCTGAGAAGCTAGCTAGGAAAATTGATGGTGTTGCCTTGCTGAAGAAGGCCCTTGGGGATGAAGCAAGTGCGGCGGGAGGCGCTGGTACTAGCCACTCTTGATTGGTGGATTCCGGCCTGCGAGCTGCGTTTGGCCTTGGGCGGCCTTGTAATTTTGATGACCTGTTTAAACAATTTTATTTTGTTTTACCTGTTATGTGTGTGGACACTGATCAAGTTTGATGTTTGGTATTTTAATATTTGCCTTTGTGTTTATGTGAATTTGTTATCGTCATAATATGTGCATGTGGAATTACTTTGATTAGGTGTCAGGAATGAATGATGGCGCTGACAGGTTATGTTGTGTCAACTACAACGTTTATTCTGTCGTATTTTTGCGCGAGTTGGTTCATGACTACGAAGTGATCGAGTTGCAGGTTATTGTGTGAGCTCAGCTGTGTTCAGTTTTGGGAGCATTACAATGTTTATTTACCTTGCTATCGATATTTTCGTGTTTATGTGGGCACGGAGTTTTGTTTTGGCATTTTGTAGGCTTTGGTTGTGTTTCTGACCCGGCTGTGCACTTGGTTGTGATGAGCCTTGGAGGTCTACTGCGTTTCCTATGGTCGAGCCATTGATGTTTTCGTGTACGCCCAAAGTAATATATGCACTTGTTGTAGTTTTTCCTTGGAGGTGATCATCTAGATCTGTCAAGCCGTTGTATTTGCCCACGTTGTACGGCAACTTTGTCTTGTCTATAGCAGCTGTGGCATTTTCCCTGATGAATTTTGAATTTTTAGCCATGTCATCTGGACGATAGCTTAAGGTGTAATCATGTTCTGCCTTTGGGTTGTACCCTGCGCGCTTAGCTGGTTTGTACGACTCGTGTTCTGGGTGTAGTCTGCTGAACACTGTGCTTTCTTTGTATGTTGGGTCTTCCTCTTCGTCTTCCCATTCATTGTTCATATTGCGCGCGCCCAGGCGGCTTTGAATCGGCCTTCGTTGTAAGTTGGAGTGCTGCACGTAATTGCTTTCTGTTTCACCGTAGGTATCGCGCGTGTCGTGCGCGCTGGGCTTTCTGATGTTTGGTGCAGGTCCTTTTTCTGGGCGTAAAGCCCACGCATTGACCTGCTGAGTCGTGTGTGTGCTCAGAGATTGTTGCGGTGGGGTAGCGAATGCCGACTGGTTAGCTTGTGCTTGGAGCAGAGCTTGTTGCGCGCTCAGTTGTGTATAAACAAGATTTATAGATGCCAGCTGCTCAGCGTACCAGGAACCAGAGTTTTTCCTTCGGGTAGCCCTAAAAGTGCAGAGAAATTTAGCTGTGCTTGTTCCGATGGAGCTGAGGGGCCAGCTCCATGGCTTGATGTCTGCACAAGTGGAGGTGTTTGTTGAACCAACCCTGGTGGAGGTATTTGTTGGACTACCCCTGGTGGAGTTTGGAAAGTGGCTCCGTTTGTGGTCTGAGTGATTATCCTAGTGGGGGTTTGGAAAATGGGTCCAATTGTGGTTTGGCTAGTGACCCTGGACGCACTTCCGAAAATGCTAGGAAAATCGTTGTTTGTTTGCCATTCCTGGATGATTTCGTTCCTTTGACCCCTTTGGACGTGTGTTGTGTCCGAAACGAGTTCAAAGGAAGAAACTTCTCCATCTACGTGGTGTGAAGGGTTTTGTTCTGCCTTAAGGAAATCACATACATTTGCCTTGATAACTGTAAACAGGAACACCCAAAGGATTCTTCGGCACCCACAACAAACTCATGCCGGCACCGACTAGGGCCATCTCCTCCAACTGACAAATAGCAGTTGCCTTGTTTGTTATCTTCTTATACCAGTCTTGTGCAGCATAATCCGCCATAACATCCACCTTTGGAATCCCTTCACCCACCAACCGATAATGCATATCCATGGGAATCACACCACGACGAATGTAGAAGAATTTCTGCTTCCAGTCGTGCAAGCTCTTCAACGGAACGGAACAAACCGGGGAAACACCCGTCTGGGCATTGAAAGAATAAAACCCACTGGCATAAGTAACGCTGTAAAAGACGTTGAACATCTCAAACGTCGGCTTAATACGGTAGGCTCTACAAACGAACTCAAAATGAGTAATACGCGGAAGCCTAATGGCGTTGATCTGAGAAATATGCAACCTATAGTTCCTCAAGACAGAGGCAGTAAACTTACTGATGGGAAGCCTAAAGTTACCTTCCCGGAAGAATGCAGCATATAGAGTCAAATAACCAGGAGGAGCATCCAAGGCGGTGGAACCAGCAGTCGGATATTGGGCTCCCCACTCAGGGCGAAAACCCATCCCTTGAACAAGATTGTGGAACTCTTCTTCTTTCCACCCAATAACTGCCTGGTCAGGGCCAGGAGGAGCTTTCCCCTTATGTTTCCTCTTTCTCTGAGAAGGATTCGCACCAGACATGATGAAGACAATGAGAAGTTAAACAAGGTATTCAAACAAAGGAGAATGAATGAAGGAGATAGAGAAAAATCACACTTCAAGTTTGAAAAGTGAAGAGAAAGGAGTTAACCGCCTATTATTTATACCCATCGCATTTAATGCGATGGGTAGTGGGCCGTCAGAGTCCAGGAAAAGCAAGCAATGGGGGAGCGACACGTCAGAAGAGAGAGAAGACGTCACCTCTTTTTTCGGGAAACATGGGTAACAGGGCCTGACGACGTGACAGAAAGTAACTGAAACGGCGCCTGTTCGTCTGCGATAAGACAAGGACAGCATACAGTCACATCAACATCTTCCCTAAGACAACCAAACTTCCATCAGAAGGAAACAATAAGGGCCATACGCCATGCGCCATGCGTCCATTTGGCTCACTTTTTACAAAGTGTCAAAACCCATGCGCCATGCGTCCATTTGGCTCACTTTTTACAAAGTGCCAAAACCCATGCGCGATGCGTCCATTTGGCTCACTTTTTACAAAGTGTCAAAACCCACGCGCCATGCGTCCATTTGGCTCATTTTTTACAAAGTGTCAAAACCCATGCGCCATGCGTCCATTTGGCTCACTTTTTACAAAGTACCAAAACCCATGCGCGATGCGTCCATTTGGCTCACTTTTTACAAAGTGCCAAAACCCATGCGCGATGCGTCCATTTGGCTCACTTTTTACAAAGTGTCAAAACCCATGCGCCATGCGTCCATTTGGCTCACTTTTTACAAAGTGCCAAAACCCATGCGCGATGCGTCCATTTGGCTCACTTTTTATAAAGTGCCAAACCCCATGCGCGACGCGTCCGTTTGGCTCAACTTTTTTAAATCGCCAAACTTCACGCGCCATACAAACCGCCATAAAAACCACTACCCTTATAAGTCCAGAATCCCTCCTAGACGATCAACTCAACTAGAAGGCACACTGGACTGGGGGACTTGAAGAGGTATGGTCCCAATTCCCTGCCTACATGGTAGGGACCATACCACTTTTTGAGCATACATGGCGCCTACATCAGCAAAGCAATCCAGAAGCTTCTAGAAACTTCTGGAAGATCTGCAGGTGGCACCAAAGATGCTCTATCCGACAAAAAGGACAACACGTGTCACCAGTCGCAAAACGCCACATAGGCCTGCGACAAATCAGGGGGTAGAGCTGACAACACCGGTACAAGGTTTCCAGCATGGACAAATGTAAGCGTGCCACGTGTACCACTACACCGGCCATGGCAGAGCAGACCAAGAGGATATTCCCCTTGGTCGGACAGCTGGCACGCGTCCACAGCTGGCACAGCTGCTCCTCCCTCTTTCACCCTCCGGCTATAAATAGGACCCTTCATCATTCAGGTTTAGGATCTTTGGCTCTCTATTCTCACACACTAAACACACACTGTTTATTCTCCCTCAGAACAGTACTTATTCTCACGCCGGAGCCTAGTTAAGAGGGAAACCCCCATATTCCCCTCTTAACGAGACTAACGGTGTTGCTGTTTTGCAGGATCTACGTCATTCAGCGGGTAAGAAAGGAGATTGAACCCACAGAAGAAATAACCCCACACTTGTCATTTTATGCTCTTTGTCATTGTATACTCTGGTGGGAAATCGTAACTCACCGCCAACCAGATATGAACTCAACGTCATGGCTTGCATCGGTACAGTAGTTGTCGCCGCCATCAAACACCGGTGATGGTCTCTCTCTCTCTCTCTCTCTCTCTCTTTCTTTCTCTCTGAATGGAAGTTAAGGCTTCCTTTGGATCCATTGATTCGATTAAGCTGGTGTGGTAGAAATGGACATGATTTTCCCCAAATTGATGGATGTGGTGGTTGACGATGGTGATCAGAGTTATTAGCTAGTGACGTTGGAAGGTGGAGTAGGTTGAAGATGGTGGTGGTTGCTGGTGGGTCCCACAAAGATGGTTGGAGAGGGGCTGATTGGGTAAGGGTGTTGGGTGTGGCCCATTTGAATTTATAATTGGTTTATTGTTTTAATTATTTTTATTAATAGTAAGGGTAATTTTGTAATTTTAGACCACCTAACTTATAAACTAATGTCTATCCACTGAAGGACTATCCAAGTAACAAAGCAAGCTGGGGACTAAACATGAAATTTTGACAAACTACAGAGACTGTCCGGGTAAATGTTTGGGAATACACATGTCCGTATGAGTGTCAAAAAGAAATGTATGTGTGTTATGGTGAACGACAAGAAGAGAAGAGCAAAGAGAATAACTTTTTTCTTCAAACAAAATTGAAGGTTTAAATCAAGTATTAGAACAACAAATAACTGTCATGCGAAGAAAACCTCATCTATGTGTATTATAAGTTTAATATCCTATTTGTACAGATTTTGATGGATTTACCATAAACCTTTTCATGAACCATTGTATATTTTTCTCAAAATATATAGTAAAAATGATATTAAGGGGGTTCGAAACATCTCATATAAGAACTTAAAAGTTAAAACTAGCTAACAATCACTAAAATCAAATAAGGTAAACATGGATTTTGGGGAAAACAAAAATATTGGAGTTTAAACTTGCTACCTAGATGTGATTATATTAGAGTATTAGACCTAATGTTGGTTTTGATAGAATTAGTAAAGACTAGTATTTATCACCTTGATATTTTGCAATTTCAAAATAGTTGGCCATTTTTTATGAAAGTTTTTAAAGCGAGTTTTTCAAATAATAAGAAATCAAAAACTGGTGTGACGTATACAACTTTTACAATTCATTTAATGAAATGAATGAGAGAATTAAATGGACGGGGTAATAGAACAGACAAAAGAATTAAATGGATCATTACCATTTCATGGTTTTCTTTGGTTACCATGTGAGAATGAAATGAATTATTATATTGTGTTGTTTGGGTAGGTAGGAAAAAGAGGAAATAACAAAATCGACAATGGGTGGCGGCGACTGTGGGTGGCGGTGGCGGGTAGCGGTGGTTGGCGGTGGCGCCAGTGAGTGGCGGTGGCGATGGTGGGCGGCAGTGGTGCTGGTGGTCGATGGTGGTGACGGTAGTGGCGGATGACGGTAGTGGCGGGTGTTAGTGGTGGCATTGGTGGTCGATGGCCGAGGGTGGCGGTGGTTGGGGGTGCCGGTGGGCGGCGACGACGGGTGGTGGCAGATAGTGGCGCATCAGTGGGTGGCGGTGGTGGGCGGTGTTGGTGATAAAGGGTGAAAGTGGGAATGAAATGAAAAAAAAAAAAACAAGAGAGGTGGATAAAATGAATTTGAAAGAATGAAATGCTTTTTGAAATGGATGATTCCATTAGCTTAGCTTGACATACCATTTACATTTTTTTTCTTTCCCTTAGGTAGTATTTGGTATGCAAGAATGAGAGGTGGAATGGAATGAGTGATTACGAGTGAATGAAGAAAAGAGTGTTTGGTTGGTCAATGGAATGGAATCACCCATTCCAAAAGGCATTCCATTCCCTCAAAATCATTCCTTCCACCCCCATGTTTTTTTCCATTCCATCCCCTCTTGCACCATTCATCAACACCACCACAACCCACGACCTTCGCCACAACCCACCACCACCACCACCACCCACCACTGACGCCATCGCCGCCACCCGCCACCACCTCACCCCGACAGCCACCGCCGCCACCTACTCGCCACCCACCACCATCGTCGATGCCACCACCACCGTTACCACCAACCGCTGCCGCCGCCACCAACCGCCACCTTTGCTGCCACCCACCACCAACGGCCACCTTGTCGCCACCACCGTCACCACCAACCGCTGCCGCCGCCACCAACCGCCACCTTTGCTGCCACCCACAACCAACGGCCACCTTGTCGCCACCGCCACTCGTCGTCACCACCGCACAGCCACTCGCCGCCACCATTACCACCCATTGCCGCTGCCGACACCCACCACCGCCACCAATGACCACCCGCAATCACTACCACCGACCACCACCACCACCACCACTCACCGCTAATTTTATTGCTCTGTTTTTCTTGCCTACCGAACAATACACAATAATAATTCATTCCATTCACATGGTAACCAAACAAGACATGTAATGGTAATGATCCATTGCATTCCCTCGTCCATTCCATTACCTCGTCCATTCCATTCCTTCGTCCATTCCATTACCCCATACCAAACAGACCCTAGTTCATTCCACCTCTCATTCCTTCCATACCAAACAATATAATCTTCCAATATCTCTTTCCATACTTTCAAGACATCGTATTGTGTTCATAGAGAAAACACATGGGATCACTACAAACAAAAAAACATATAAAACAAAAGATAAAACAAATTATATACAAACACTAAAACCTAAATCACTTTGTTCTATACCTATGCAAACAAAAGATAAAACAAATTTCATGTTTATGTAAACAAACATCTTACAGAAGTTGGTCTACAACAAGTGTGTAACAATAACCAAACAAGTTTGAAACCTCAAAGGCACAACAAGACGACACGATATGGACCATTAAGTATAATAACAAATCCACTCATTACATACGAAGTTCAGACTTATCTATCATCTATAAAATGCTAAATGTTTAAAAAAAAATTGAGAACATGATATTTTACCAAGCAACCTCATATAAAGATCACTTTTTAAGTGATTTCTAAAACTTGACTAGACTTAGGAAATTCTAAATGCTTTTCTTGTTATTTGATCAAAAATGTCAACTAATTGTTTTTATTAAAATAAAGCTAACTATTTCAGTATATGCTCGTTATTATAAAAAGTGAGCCTGTTAATTTAATTATTCTTTTTATGAAAATATACTTAGAGCATATCTATTGGCCGTGCGTGGAGGGCACCCGTGAGCCTGCATGAAGGAGATAGGTAGGATAAGAGGGACGTGATGCAGGGCCGGCCCAGAGGAGGTGCAGGGTGGGCGACGGCACAGGGCCCAAACTCCCTGGGGGCCCGAAAAGATTTTCTTTTGAAAAACTATATATATGTTAAATGTGTATATATACATTTTGTTTCAAGAAACTTCATCAAATATCTCCTTAGTCTAGTTGTTTCTATTCCCCGTCAAAAGAGTTTTGATTGATTCCAAGTTCGATTCCTTCACATCGGTTTTTAAGTTGTTTAATTCCCATTTTCCCTTTCTGTTGTTTCCCAATTCATTTTTCATTTTTTCCTAATGTTTTATTTTTGCGTTTTTTTTTTCCAATTGAATTTTAAGTTTTGATTTTTAGTTTAAACTGAAAACTTTATTATTTACTTATTTTTGTTTTGTTTATTATTTAAATTAAATTTAATAAAACAATATTTGCACTGATTTTTTCCTTTTATTATACAAAAACTAATGAAGCGAACACGTTTTGGGCCCACTATTTTTTTTGTTTTTTTTTTCGTTTGTTATATTGAGTGTGTCGAGACGAATAAAGTTTCCACTCGGTGCAACATGAAGGTTTGATCTACTGGTTTGTATAAAGTTTTTAATTTTTATAGATATTTTGTAAAGTTATATTTTACCGACCAATTTTTTCATTTATTCTTATGTTTTCTAATATATAAATATGCATTAATTCAAATATAATTATATTTTCTTTACAAAATTAAGTTATTGACTTTATAATATAGGGGCCCGTTTTTTCTACTCGCTCCGGGCCCAAAAATTTTTGAGCATTTTCGAAGACGGCCCTGACGTGATGGTCGATATAGAGGAAAGAAGGTGGAGAGGAATATGTGGGAATGACCTTCACGAGCGAGGTGTGTGAGAGGGAGGAGAAGAGAGGGAAGAGAGGAAGAAGGAGGGAAGATGGGGAGGAACCCATAGAGAACAATGGAAAACAGGGAGAGAGGGCTGGGTAGAGCGGGTAACAAGCTAACATTAAGAAAACAAGAAGTGCCCATGACCCTCATTAGTAATAGTCTTATCTTTCTTTTAAATCATAACCTAAACGGTCAATTTTAAAGTAGAAATTAGCTTAAACACATTCAATAATATGCAAAGAGAATTATAAATAAACAACGATGTAATAAAAAACCAAAATCCTTAAGGATAACAATAAAACCCGAAATATTATCAACTTGATAACCTTCAACCAGCGCCTATCATACTAGGAACTGTCGTCCGTCTACACAACCAAATCGACTGATTTTTTCTTAACCAGATTCGGTTGTAACGCACACCACTTAACTCACCAACGAAACATAATTTTCAATTATTTTTCCTAATTTTTTATTTTAATTTTTTACCTTTCAAAAGCATCTTCTAAAACTAATAATCACATACCCCCAAAAAGATCGAGTGGAGTTTTTAGAGTATCTACTCTGAAGAGTCAATGCAGTAGACAATACCTTTTTCCCTTTTTAACTTTCTCACTCTCATCTGCTTTCATGGAACAAACAAAACAAGCTCATCACTTCCAAATTCTCCATTTCATCACTCTCAATTCATCATCTTCTTCAGATCTAATCAATTCCTAACTCAGATTCACCACAAATACTTGAACAAAACGAGATTACCTTGACATTCACGTCATTACTGATTCAATCGCAATCATCCAAACCAATGGAGATGACGCAAGCACGAAAATCGACTTCGAAATACGCGAATTCACCTTCTTCTTCAACAACTTCTTCATCCAAACAGTTTCCAGAAGCTTCCGTTAATGATAACCTCAGCTCTCCGGCTTCATCGAGTATTCCGTTAACTGTTGAGAGATCGAAGGAGAATGTGACGGTTACTGTTCGGTTTCGCCCTCTCAGGTGATCAAATTCGGTACAAAATTCTGGTTTATTTGTTATATATATATATATATATATATATATATATATATAGTTTTATACGTATAGTTAGTTGAATTTTGATGTGAAAAGTGATAATAAGTTTTTGAGGAATAGTCCTAGGGAGATACGAAGAGGAGAGGAGATTGCGTGGTATGCGGATGGAGAAACGATTTTACGCAATGAGGAGACTCCGTCGATTGCTTATGCATATGGTATGATTAGGTTTTGTTTATGATATTTGTGGATTTTTGTATTGTTCAAGTGCTAGTGTTATTTGATGATATTGACTTATTGTATATAGGTGTTTAGACAACTAGTTAGACAATTGATTACTGAGAGATGATTTATTGAGGTCTTATAACATGCTTTTGTTTATTATATGTGCGGATTCTGTATTGCCGAAGTGCTAGTGTTATTTGATATTATTGTATACGGGTGTTTAGACAACTAGTTACACAATTGTTCACTGAGAAATGATTTATTGAGGCCTTATGCTTTTGTTTCAAACTACTGCCACACTTATATTTTGTTTATGATATCTTTTAATATTGAAGAATTAATTTTGTTGATTGTCACTCATATTAACATTCTAGACATTGAATTCTGACATTCTGTATTGCTGAAGTGCTAGTGTTGTTTGATATTATTAGAGTATACCGTACTGGAGACAACTAGATGCACAATTGATCACTAAGAAATGATTTATTGATATAACATAACATGCTTTTGTTTCAAAGTTCAAACAGCTACCACATTTGCACAAACGAGTGATATTGGATAACAATTGCCTAATTTAATAGTCTTAATCAGGGGAAATTACGTTAGTATAGGGAGAAAGAGATATTGCAAAGTATAGTTGAGTTTTTATTATCCCTATTTTGTTTATATTATCTTATCATAATTTGTATTTAGATTGGGTGTGTGATTCTATAGTTTTAACATTATTAAGGATCTTTATTAGATTAATTGAGGTTCATGTATATTGTCTGGCCTTGTAAGTCTCATTTTATTTTCTTTTCCTCCTATCATAATTTGTATCTAGATCGGGTATTTGGGCCTACAACCACAACACGCCACGTATATGATATTGCAGCCCAACATGTTGTTAGCAGTGCAATGGAAGGTGTTAATGGTAATGTTTCTCTGCCTTTTATGTAGCCTTCTCTTTGTTTTGTATTTATATAAAATTTTCAAATTGTGGCATGGAATCTGCATAAATCACATCTTTCATTTCTTAGTTAAACATAATAGTTTCTGTAGCTGTGTTAAAATGTTCTTGTTATTCTTTTTTTTACTTGATAATCAAGATCTTGTGGCAATGGAGATGGCTATGGCATGTGAGATAATGTTCGTCCTTAAATGTAAGCGTTTTGACAACATTGCATTTAAAGATATGAATCATTATGTTAAATTCTTACAGAGCCAAAAAAGATCGTTTTAAATGATGATCACAATTACTTCATAAGTTAATAAGACATGTATGAAAACTATACATTATATCTAAATACTGTTAATTCTCATAAACTACATCCCACACATGCTTTGATTTTTATAACTTGGCTAAGCCATCCTGATATGACTATTCCTGTGCGTTATCATCACATGACATTGTTTGCAAATTTGCATATAAATGTTGCATGATCTGTTTCAATTACAGGAACTATTTTTGCCTATGGTGTGACAAGTAGTGGAAAGACTCACACCATGCATGTAAGTATTTCACCTTTTTTTTCTGTCAATTTATTCCTCTAGTGTTTTATGCTGTTATGTGTAGTAGATATCTGTTTCAGCTAGCTATTAGTATTTAGTACATGGAACTAGTAAACGTAGTAAGGGGTGTTTGGATGCGTGTTTTCGAACTAATTATCTGATTTTTGCTGCTTGAAGCTAGAGTATACCAAATAATCCGTTACATACAACAAAACTGACTATCGAAGAGTAAAATAAAATTACATATTTATTCCTTCTATAACCTGATATCACCAGATGCATCTACTATTATCATAACAACTAGTGCTTACACCCGCGCTCTGCGGCGGGGACGATCCGATTTTTAATAATTTTTAAATGGAAACGTAGAAGCAATGGTAAAAATAACGTTAATGGCAGGAATTCGGTTGATATTTGTTCGGTTCATTAAGGTATCCATACAGTACCAGCACTAGATATAGCAACCGAAAGAGGAAAGTTAAAAAAACAAAGTAGTGATAAGTCTAAAAGGATGTCGACACATGTTTTAACTTTTTCATGATTGAAAACCATAATAAACGAATACTAGTAATTGTTCTAATAGTATCAATACCGGTACCGATGTTTTTCGGTGGGTACCGACCCGATCCGTTTTCAAAAAAAAATTATATCACGTATTTAGTTTTTGTAAAAAAACTAACGAACGCAAAATATAAGAGAAAATAAAACTATTGGGTTAAAGGAGTGTATTATATATAGTGCAAGGGGTGAATTTGAAACTTGAAAAAGAAAAAAAATAAAAGAAATTGAAAAAGACAAAAAGTTACAATAGCACACAAGTTGTGTTTTAGTATATATTTATAATATATTTATAATATAATGTCTTTTTTGGTCATTTTATTCTGTTGTTTCTTAAAAAAGTTATAATTTACAAACACTTTAACATCTGATTGTTACAAGTAAAAAAATCACATCCAAACACTATTCTTGACATTTGACAACCCCTTCGATTTTGCATATGTTAGCTCTCCTTTTTTTATAAGTTTTACATCATATTAAGATTCTTCAGTGTATTTATTTTGGTATTTTGATCATACACACAAGACAGGGTGATCAGAGGTCCCCAGGAATTATTCCCTTCGCTGTAAAAGATGCTTTTAGTATTATTCAAGAGGTATGCTTTGTTGTGAGTTCTGATATCGCCTAATAAGTTAAATCTTGTTTAAGGAGGAAGATGAGACCATTATTCTCTATTTTTACAGACTCCAAATCGCGAATTTCTTCTTCGTGTCTCGTATTTGGAAATTTACAATGAGGTGAGAAATCTCTTCTATGATTCCATTCGTAGACATTTTCTGTTTTTTTTTTCTTCTTCCTGTTTTAAATGCGTATTTTCTCAGGTTGTTAATGACTTGTTAAATCCAGCAGGACAGAATCTAAGAATACGAGAGGAGAGTCAGGTAATACATGTAAATCATCTTCTGACTCTTGCTTTGGTATGCTATCTCGATATGTATGACATATCACTTCCAACATTTTTAGTACCTGCATTGTGTGTATGGGTTTTTCTCTTTGGATAGTGGATCAATCAAACTGTACTCCTGACCAACACTTTCTACTGGGGTGCTAAACGGGTCATGTTGGCGGGTCCAACCTGACCCGAACCCGAAAATCGTGTCATACATATGAACTCGAACACGACTCAAATATTCGCCGGTTGACCCGAACACAACCCGTTCAACCCGAATTATTATATTTTTTTAATTTCTTTTCGCAAATTAATATATTAAAATTTTACTATGAAAACACAAATGTGTATATAATGCAATTACATTTTATTTATAAAATCTTATGTTAATTTCTCTTTTTAAGTTATTATGACATAAAATACTCACCCAATTCAATTTATGACATAAAACATACTGTAAAAAAAATAACAATTCACATCCAAGGAATTAAATTATGTGTGTGTTGTTTTTAAAATATAAAGAGTATAAAAAGTGGTTGTGAGTGGAGGAGAGAGAAAATGTTATTGTTCATCTGTATATTTGGGGGGACACTGTTCACCCCCTATAATTTTTTAATATATTTTGAAAGTGGTTGTGAGTGGAGGAGAGAGAAAAGGTAATGATAAAGGTATAAAAAATATTATTTAATTGAAAATGAGAGAGAAAATGTAGTGTTTTTTAGTGTAATTTAGGGTGAGAATATGATGGATTGGATGTGAATGCTCTAATATAAATGGGTTAAACGGGTTGACCCACCAACCCGACCCGTAGCTAAACGGGTTCACGGGTTTAACCTGAAACTGACCCGAACCTGTTTATACAAAACCCAAACCCGCGAATTATGTGTTAGGTTCGTGTCATGTTTTCTTTGAGTACTCTATTAGTTTGACCGTTTCCTTTGTAGTTTCTGTATGACTTAGTATTCACTTGAAGGATAGAAACTTCCTGAATTATCTTGATTACGTCTTTGGTGGTCTAATTTGGTTCACACATTAAAGAATCTCCATACAACATTTTGATGCAAAACATGGAATGCTTGAATCCTTGTTTGCATTTTAGGTTGAATTATAATTACTGATAAAGAAATAATTACGAATTTTTGTTAATCACTTACAGTTATTAGAATGTATATATGTGTGGGCGCTCGGGGGCAAAAGTGAAAGTGCTCTAATTTTAACGTTATTTTACTAATTTCGTGAAAATAACGTTAAAAAAGGGGATGGTTAATCATGCATCATGTGGTGGCGTTGATAGCCGAAAGACAAGGGGTACATGCACTAATCGGCGTTTGTCTCAATTGCTGAGTGTTATGTGCCTTATGTCCAAGGTTTGATACAAAACTACTATCGAGCCGGGGGGGTCTCACTGGAAGCAACCTCTCTATTCCTACGGGGTAGAGGTAAGGCTGTCTACATCTTACTCTCCTCAGACCCTACCTTAGCTTTGCTATTGGTGGGATATACTGAGTATGATGATGACTTACAGTTATTAGAAGCGGTGGCAAGTTATAGAAATATGGAATAATTTGATAATCAAACTAAATTGAGTCATACAAAGGAGGGTTAACTGTTAAGCATCTAAATATAGTACTATTCCGCACCTCATTTTGCTAGATGAAAAACCTGTTTTTTTAACCCTGCAGTATAATTCTACTATAAAAGGGCAAACCCAGTGCATTAGGCTCTGGCATGCATGCAGTATAGTTCTACTATAATGACGTCATAATAATTATCAATCTAATTCGTTTGTGGAATAATTGTTGCTTGCAGGGAGCCTTTGTTGAAGGAATAACCGAGGAAGTTGTATTATCTCCTGCCCATGTTCTTTCTCTTATTGCAGCTGGAGAAGGTATTCTTTTTTGGGCCTTAACTAAGTTCTTAATGTTTTTCACTGAATGAGCATGTATACACGTAATTTTGGAATTTTTACAGTTACAATAAAACACATATATTACTCTCGTATCCCCTTTGCACCTTGTCCAATATCACAGCTTTCAACCAGTTCATGTGTAGTATTATGTTTATTTGCTACTAGTATTACGCTTACATTTGTGGGAATCGTATTGACCCTTTGGTATTTCGTCCTTTGTTATTCCAGAGCACAGACATGTTGGTTCAACAAATTATAATTTGCTCAGCAGCAGAAGTCATACAATATTTACTCTGGTAACAGTTTGTCTACTTCAAAACAAGAGTAAACTGCCAAAAATGGTCCCTGAGGTTTGGTCACTTTTGCCACTTTAGCCCAAAACTCAAACCTTTTGAATCTGGGTCCCTGTGGTTTCAATTTTGTTGCCATTTTCATCCAAAATCAAAATATGGTTATATTTTTCAGTTAACATCCAACTTTTTTTGTCTTTTTCCTCTCTTTTAATGAAGGGCAAATGGTCTTTTAACGTTTTATTATAACAAATTAAAGAAATCTGACCATTTTGCCCTTCATTAAAAAGAGAGGAAAAAGACAAAAAAAAAAAAAACTGAATGTTAACTGAAAAATCTGACTAGATTTTGCTTTTGGATGAAAATGGCAACAAAATTGAAACCACAGGGACCTAGATTCAAGAGGTTAGAGTTTTGGACTAAAGTGGCAAAAGTGACCAAACCCCAGGGACCATTTTAGCAGTTTACTCGCAAAACAAATTAGCTATTTCAAATGTCACAGAATTTCTGAGAGACATGTCTCTGCTTATGAATAGTTATAAATCTTATTTTATTCTTTTTCTTCTTCAATATAAAGCCTGAAAATCTTTAGAAAGTGAAAATTCTCTTTCTTCTTTTGTAAATGATTTACGTGTATTCGGTTCACCATATGTCTTTTTACCTTTTAACAGACAATAGAGAGCAGCCCATGTGGTGAAAATGGTGGAGATGGCACTGTTAGCTTTTCACAGCTGGTATGTGTTTGAACCTCATCTTAGACTTGTTAACTGACTCAAACTTGCTTCAACTTAATTAGTTTTTAGTATCTTGTAGTTTTTTTACCAGCGTAAATGGTAAATTTTATTGATTTAGTTTAACCACCTGTAATTATTTCACTTTGAAATGCAGAACCTTGTAGATCTGGCAGGTTCTGAGAGCTCCAAAGCAGAAACCACTAGTGTCCACAGAAAAGAAGGATCTTATATTAACAAAAGCCTGCTATCTCTTGGAACCGTAAGATCTCAATAATTGAAAATATTTTATCAGTGCAATATTATATTATTGTTATTGTTATTGTTATTGTTATTATTATTATTATTATTATTATTATTATTATTATTATTATTATTATTATTATTATATAATAGAAGTGGGTGCTTATGAATAGTGTTTCTTTTGTCTTTTAGTGCCTAAATTATTGTTTTCACCCCTTGGTCTTTAATAAGTTCAACATTTGGCCCCCAACTTTAATAAAGTTTTATTTTCCTTTTTTTCTTTAACCGAATTCAAGTACAACCCCGTTTTTTCTTTAACCGAATTTAATAAAGTTGTCATTTTGAGTTTTTAACGAATTTCCTGTTGCTATGTGATTTTTTATGCATTTCGTTTTTTATATCAACACTCCACGTGAGTTATTTATATCTACCTTTCGACGTGAATTTCCGTAATGTTGTTTCTAAACCCACCGGTTGTTTTAAACTTTTTTTTGAAATCGTTCGGTTTTTAAGCCGCTTCACACTCATCTCTAACTACACCATTGCGACGTGTTTTTTTGTGAATTTTCCTAACGTTGTTTTTAAACCAACCGTTTTTTTAAACCGTTTTGTTTTTCAAACTTCCCGACACTCATCTCTAAATACACCATTACAACGTGTTTTTTATCTACGTTTAAACCGACTCGCTGTAATGCATGGTCGTCGTGTTTATCTTTATATATGTTTTGTTGTAAATTTTGTTCAAGTAACTTGGCTTTCGTATACAAGTCTTAACTTTTCCGTGACCTTCAGATATGAACATGATTTTTTTTATCGTTACATTCGCGATTTGCTTATTTTTTTCTACGTTTCGAACCTGCTGCGAAGCGCGGGTGATAACTCCCTAGTTGCTCTATAAATGCTGACATGTAGAATTTAAGAATTATAGTTGTAGGTGGTCCTTAAAATCATTTTTATATTTTTTTGCTCTATTAAATTGTTTGGTAACCAACTTTTGGAACTATCACAGGTCATATCAAAATTAACAGACGGGAAATCTTCCCACATACCATACAGGGACTCAAAGCTGACCAGGCTTCTTCAGTCTTCATTAAGCGGTCATGGAAGAGTATCAGTAAGTCAGTTTATGTAAAAATATACATACAACCATAGTGGGAGGTTCAATGGGGAACACTAAAAAAGTGGGGAACCGACTCAAACGAACTTCGATTGGACTCATTCCAGCGGCATTGGAACCGGCTCGTCGAACCCTATACTGTATATATTTAGGCTTTAGCTTTTAGGTTTAAGGTTTTGCTTTAGGATTTAGCTTTAGGGTTTATCATTAAGATTTAGGGTTTAGCTTTTAGGTTTAGGGTTTTGCTTTAGGATTTAGCTTTTAGGGTTTATAATTTAGATTTTATGGTTTAGCTTAGGTTTTAGTCTTATGGTTTAGCTTTAGGGTTTAGAGTTTCTAGTTAGGGTTTCGACGAGCCGTTTCCAATGCCGCTGGAATGAGTCCAATCGGAGTTCATTTGAGTAGGTTCCCCACTTTTTAGTGTTTCCTATTGAACCCAACCCTACAACCATATTACTATTTGCTTATGGATGACTATTTGTTTCCCTCCCCAGCTCATTTGCACTGTTACTCCTTCATCAAGCAATTCGGAAGAAACACATAACACGCTAAAATTTGCCCACCGTGCAAAATACATTGAAATCCAGGCTGCTCAAAACAAGGTATTTTATATTTTCATTTAATTTCTCTGCACTTAAAAATAACTATTTCGAAACTGTTGCTGGAAATACCCTTTAAATTTTGCAGATCATTGACGAGAAGTCCCTTATCAAGAAATATCAAAATGAAATTCGATCTTTAAAGGAAGAGTTGGAACACTTAAAGGGGGGTGTTATAACAGTTCCTCAACTGAAGCATAGTGGAGGAGATGATCTTGCAAAACAAAAGGTACCCTCATCAGTTCGATTAGGTCAAGGTGGAAATTTTGACCCGTTTACTTATAAAGGGGTCAATTTGGGTTGTTTTTCATAAACGTCAACTTAAAAAAGTCAGCTCTAAAGGGAACATGTTAAACAAGTGAAAAGTTGAGTAAAGTACACAGATGGTCCCTGTGGTTGAACAAAAATTTTTTGGTCCCTAGCTTTCCAAAAGTACATGGATGGTCCCTGTGGTTTGCATTTTGTAACGCATTTAGTCCCTAACTTTTGCCATTTGTACATGGTGGTCCCTGTGGTTTGCACTTTGTAACACGTTTAGCCCCTAACTTGGACCTGCTAAAACCTTTTGATTTGTTAGCCGGGGACTAAATGCATTACCATCCGTGTACTTTTAAAAAGCTAGGGACCAAATCCAAAATTTTGGTTAACCACAAGGACTATCCGTGTGCTTTACTCTTGAAAGTTGCTCAAAGTCTGTTTTTAATGCATACACACAGTGGCGAAGCTTGAATTTTTTGGCCGGGGGGGGGGGGGGGGGGCGAAAACGTATATACCCAAAAAATTCTATAGAACCAGGGGGCGAAAACGTATATACCCACAAATTTCTATACGAAAACTACATATATAACACTACTGAGTGAAAAATTCGGGGGGGCGGGCACCCCTCCCCGCCCCTCTTATCCTTCGCCCCTGCATACACATATACAATCTCCTGAATTGTTTTATTCAATAAATCAGATAATGTTGTTTCTAATCATATTTAACATAGCAATTATGTATAAAAAAAATGGAAAAAAGGTATTTGCGGGTCAACCCAACCTGACTCATACAGCATTTCAACCCATGCAAATATTGACCTGTTTTGACCCATTTTCTGACCCACCTATTAATCTTGAATATTAACTACTGGAATCAAGTGAGTCAGTTAAGTTGGTGGGAGCTTCTAAATCTCAGATGTCTACTTTGTTAATTATACCAAAAATTATATCCCCACCATCATATGACCATAAAATTCCTTGACAATTATTATTTTCCCTTCTTTCTGTTTATACAGAGGTTTATAATTATTCATCTGATTCTTTTGCATTCATGTGATGTGTAAAGCTAGAAGACGGTGAAGTCGAGTTGCAATCTAGACTGGAGCAAGAAGAAGCAGCTAAAGAAGCTTTGTTAAGCCGAATACAAAGACTGACAAAATTAATTCTAGTTTCCAACAAATCGTCACATGCATCTAGATTTTCTCATCGCCCTCTTAGGAGAGGACATTCCTTTGGGGAAGAAGAGGTCAGATTGCATCAACCGTTATTGTTTTTTTCTTTTTCTTTTTTAATTATAGGTGGCAAGAGCAAGATTGGAGGGTTGGATGGGTTGGATAACAGTTCGTAACAGGTGTAGTTGAAACCGGTCAATTTTTTGTACGGGTGAAAAGGGTAGGGTCAGGTTGGGCTGACCCATAAAGTCATAAACACTGTTTTGTCCATTTTTTCTAATTCCTTTTATAAATATATATTCACATAAAAATAAGAGTAAAATGCCAAAATCGTCCTGACGTTTGGTCATATTTGCTTGTTCCATCCAAAATAACTTTTTTTTTGCATCTGGGTCCCTGAGGTTTGCGTTTTATTGCCATTTCTATCCAATTCGCTAACGCTGTTAATTTTTTCTGTTAAGGTGAGGGGCGTTTTTGTCCTTTTAGCTAAGTCACAACATATTAAAGCCCGCAAAAACAAAAGATAATTGTATGCATTAACAGCTTGTACCAAGCTTTAATATGTTGTACCTTAGCAAAAGGACAAAATTGCCCCTCACCTTAACAGAAAATATCAACAACGTTAGCGAATTGGATGGAAATGGCACTAAAATGCAAACCTTAGGGACCCAGATACAAAAAAAAAGTCTTTTTGGATGGAACAAGCAAATATGACCAAACCTCAGGGACGATTTTGGCATTTTACCCCAAAAATAATTATAAACAGTTGGGCAACTTTCAACCTGTTCAAATTCTATTTTATTTAATTATTTTCTTTTGACCAATTTGAGATAAAACACAACCCATGCATAAATAACCGTCAAATCTGTTACCTCTACTTATTTTATCCTCACAAAACATAGCCGTAATAGTTCTTCGAGTCAGAAGATTCCAATTATTTGAACATGCAATGTGCAAGCATATATCTGAAACATACTAATGCAACAGAAATGATCTCTTTAAATGGGCAGCTTGCGTATCTCCCTCACAAAAGGCGTGACTCAAGTTTGGATGAGGAAAACATCGAGTTATATATTTCTGTTAATGGAAATGTGGAAACTAACAATGATGTACTCAAGGATGAGAAAAAGATCAAGAAGCCTGGATTGCTTAACTGGTTAAAACTGCGGGTTAGTCTCCTATTGCAGTTCATTTTTTTTTTCGCGTTGAGTTTGAGGTTGCAATTTTAGCCCATTTGCATATGAATGGGTCAATTTGGATAGCTTATAACTTTGAACTTCTTTGACTAGAAACGAGATAATCTCTCTAGGGCTTTGACCAGTACAAGTGATAAATCAAGCGGAGTCAAATCTATTAGTCCACTTTCAACTCCTCCACCGGGTAACCATAATCCTCCTATCGAATCCATACATTCACACTCTGCTGAGTTCTTATTGGAGCCCAAACTAGATCAACAGACTGATGATGATAATAGTTTGTCACATGAGACTCCTCCGGTATGCCCTTTTATATATGTAATGGAATGTTTTTATGATTGTTGGGGATGTTTGGTTTTGGTGTTATAGGTTTGTGTTTATAAATTCATACTCATCCTCATTCCCATTCCTTCCTGTTATCAAACCCATACCTATCTAAATGTTAATGTCGTATGCAGTCTGTTAACGAGCAAGAAGCACAACTAAACGAGAAAGCCTTTGAACTTGAGGTATTTTATCTTGCAATATTTATCTGTTTATTATTTTTGTTGTTATTACTAGGTTACAATCCCGTGTATTACACGGGTTGATAAATATAATGTTATATAAGTAGTAATAAAAAGTTATGTTTTAAAAAAAACATATGCATTGCACAATTGAATAAATCTGTGTATTATACTAATAGATAAAATATAATGCAATTTATTAACATATACAATCGTCAAGATATGTATTTAAAAAAATGAACGTTGGCGTGACAATTATAAATTTTGTTAAGTTAATTTTTAAAATAATATTTATTTCAACTGTGTATTAACTTTGATTTTTTAATACCACCTATTTTTTTTATTATTTAACATATTGTATGTTATTCTTACCATGCAACCACATTATATGTTTGAAATTTTTTAAAACTCCCTTGTAAAAACAACTATCATCATTATTCTTTTTTTTTTAATATTTTAACCAACATAATTTTGTACTTGGTTAAGCTTTTAAGTAAAAAAATATAAGTTTATTTTAAAAAATAATAATTAACTTCATATTAAGTTCATTTGGTTAATGATATAATAACTATTTTTAACTAAGTAGGAGAGAGACGGGAAAACAAAAAAGTAAATGGCTCCGATTGATGACAAGTGTCCCTCATTTGTTTTCTTTTATTATATAGTATAGAAGTATAGATATAGATATAGATATAGATTGTTATTATCACTATAACTATTATTGTTGTTATAGGGTAGCATGAAGACGATTGACCAAATTGATTCCTTAAGGGAGCAAGAAAATGTTTTGTCTGGTGAGGTGGCAATCCATTTAAGTACTGTAAAACGGTTATCAGACGAAACTACACGAGACACCAACAACGAATTCCCGAGCGTAATAATTTAAATATTTAGTAACCATTAATCACTGTTGGTATACTACTGATAGTATATCCTTAATTACTATGTTTTCTCTAAGCTAAACTTAATGTCGTATGCAGTCTGCTAGCGAGCTAGAAGCACAACTAAACGAGAAATCCTTTGAACTTGAGGTACCTCATCTTGCAATATTCAATTTTTTTTATTACTACTATTATTATTGCATAGATGTTATATCATTTTTATTAACAGGTGAAAACCACGGAGAATCGAGTAATACAAGAACAGCTCAACCAAAAGGTATAACCGTGCTTCTTGATTTTCCTTGTGTTCTGATCTAATAATATTTTAAATTTTCTACCAGATAAATGAATGTGAAGGACTACAAGAAACCATTGCATCCTTGAAACAACTTCTATCAGATGCACAGCATAAGCCTCACACGGAAAACGAGGTTGCCAAAACAGAAGAAACAGATGACGTTTTGCTTCGGCAAGCTCAGGTTCGTTAATCTTTCACATGTGATCATTTCTTGTAGAGGTTCCATTGTCTTTATGTTTTTTTTTTCTTTAAGTTGTTGATGCATATAATAAGATAACAAAAAAACATCTTATTACAATTAACTGAATTTTTGAACAAAACACATCGGGGGTGAATTTCTGAACAAAAAAAAGGATTAATTTCATATATACCCTTACAAACTTGAAAATTTTCATATATACCCAACCAAAACTAAAAATATCATATATGCCCTTACAAAATAGTTAAAATATCAAATATACCCAATTTATTGAAAACAATTTAATAAGTAATCATTTTACCCTTATTTTCTTAACTTCAAGTTTTCATATATGCTCATCTTTTAACTTCATATTTTTACATAACACATTTTAAGCATAAATTTATTTTTATCCATTTTTAATTTTTCCCATAAACAATAGTATTCTCCATACATAATATTTAAACTAAATAAATTAAGCTAGAAATGAGTAAATATAATATTTGAAGTTAAATGTCATATAAGAGATTTCAAAGTTTTAGACAAATCAGGGTAAAATTGTCATTTATTAAATTGTTTTTAATAAATTGGGTATATATGATATTTCAACTTAGGGGTATATATGAAATTGTCCCCCAAGAAAGGTGAGAAATGCCACAAAAGAAGCATAGTAAGCAAAACCTTTAAGCTAATAACCCTTCCCTAAAACCAGGCATACGAGATCGAAGAACTCAAACAAAAAGTGACCGAGCTGACCGAATCAAAAGACCAATTAGAAGCACAAAACCGAAAACTAGCCAACGACAGCTCATATGCTAAAGGATTAGCATCAGCTGCTGCAGTTGAGCTCACGGCTCTAGCCGAAGAACTTGCAAAACTAATGAACCAAAACGAGAAACTCACGGCCGAGTTAGCCGCCGCTGCCACAACCAAACACTCGCCAACCCAACGTAAAACACCCACGGGTCCCACCAAAAATGGACGAAACACAAGACCGAAAGAGCAAAGTCCGTCTCAAATGGAATTAAAAAGAGAACTTGCATTGAGTAGAGAAAGGGAGATGTCTTATGAAGCAATGATATCCAAAAAGGATAAAAAGGAAACCGAATTACAACAACGGTTAGACGAATCGAAACAGAGAGAAGCGTATCTCGAAAACGAGCTTGCGAACATGTGGGTGTTGGTGGCTAAGCTTAAGAGACCACAAGGAGAGGAAAGCGAGCCATCTGAGTCGAGTAGAGAGAGCCAAAGAGTTGATGGTTGGGACCTCATATCGTGCCGGTCACCAACAGGCCTTTAGTCATGTGTGTAAGTTAGTTCAAATATTAAAAGGAATGAATGAATGAACAAATATATCTTTGACGGGTGGTTAGTCGAGATTTTGGGGGGGATGTAAGAGGATCATTTGTTGATCGGCTTTTTTAATGTTATTGTTAGATAGATTAATAAAATAACTGTTTACTCTTTTCTTAGATGTCTAATTATTTTACTGGAAATTGAGTTGTATCTAACACGCTGTATTTTAAAAGGGTTGTAAATGGGTTGATAAACGGGTGGGCCTGTTCGATTAAACGGGTTAAACAAGTCAACTTAAACACGAACCCATTTGTTAAACGCTTTAGATTAGAAAAAAAAGAAACTTAGGTGCAATTTGTTTTTTAAGAGGTAAAATGTCTGGTATGTGGACCACATCTACAAACTTGTGTAGAAGAATATGTGGACCAAACCTTTGCAGTTTACAAGAAGGTCGTTTGTTTTTGACGTATGTAGACTTCTAAAATAATTTGGTGGAGGTGTATGGACGGTGGTGGTGGTGGGTGGTGGACGTGGACGGTGGGTGGTGGTGGTGTTTAACCCTCTGCAGATCAAAGAAGTGGCTGAGCCAAGTCTGCACCAAGAAGAGGTCGTGCAGACATTTTTTAATAAACAAACAGTCTGCAGATGACAATGTCTGCACGTGGCAGACAGAACTGCCTACGCATATCTTTTTTTAAAAAACAAACACCACCTTAGAATAGTTTCATGTTGTACATGTGTCATGTTTGAAAGTTGAAACTCCACTAAAAGTATTGTAATTCAGTTAGATTTAACTTTTAGGACAATATTCAGTTAGATTTAACTTTTACGACAATTCATATTGAAATGTAGAAAAAGGCTAAACTATATTGATATCCTTATTAAATATTATATTTTTAGAGTAAATTACAAGTTTTGTCCTTTATGTATGTCCCAAATTGCAGGCGCTGTCCTTTAAACCAAAACTTGACAGGCGGTGTCCTTTGTGTTTTCAAAATCTTGCACGTTTTGTCCTTTAGGCCAAACTCAGTTAGATTTTTTAGTTAAATCTGGTCATGTGCAATGCACATAAGGATATTGTTGTCATTTCATCTCTTCAGGGACTATTGTGTAAAAAACATATGTTTAGGGACTAGTTTGCAATAAATTAAAAAATAAAAAAATATATAATATCTCATCTATCTCTCACAAGTTGAAGTCCCTCTCTCTCTTCTCTCTCTCTCTAACATAACCAGTCATCAAATCACCACCGCCATAGCCTCACCGTCACCACCCCCAAATCACCAACCACCGACACACCACCGCCATAGCCCCACCGTCACCACCGGATGTGATTTTTTTCTGGTTTTGAGATCGGATCGGAGACGGTGACACAGGTCTGTGATCGGAGCTGGTGCAGCTGTCGCTGAGCAGTGTGGCGACGTTGTCGTTCGTTTCGTTATCGCAGTTTGTGAGGGTTTATGGGTTGAGAAGGTTCTTGTTCTTTGAAAAAAAATGAGGTTTACAAAATAGTCCCAAGAATTGTCGGCGGAGTAAATTACAGGTATGTGCAGAAGTTTAGAATTGGTTAGGAGTTGAATTGAAGGTCACTTTGGTTTAGGTAGAATTTATGAAACGAAAATAACTGTTTTTGTTAGGTTTTATGTTGTTTTGCATAATTGAAATTTGGGGGTTTTGTTTATGAACGATGGTGGTGGTTGTAGATGGATGCTTATGGTGGCGGTGATGTGTGAACAGTGGTGGAAAGTGGTGAGAGGTTATATTAGAGAGAGAGAGAAGAGAGATAGGGACTTCACTAGATTGTTATGTTGGGCGGTTTAAGGTGTGTTTGATGGTGGTGGCGGTGGTGGTGGTGGTGGCGGCGGTGGAGGGTGGTGGTGATGGTGATGAAGGG
The DNA here is from genome assembly GCF_002127325.2 of Helianthus annuus. Classification (NCBI taxonomy): domain Eukaryota; kingdom Viridiplantae; phylum Streptophyta; class Magnoliopsida; order Asterales; family Asteraceae; genus Helianthus; species Helianthus annuus. Next base: position 170,299,651 of record NC_035443.2, on the reverse strand, counting down.
TGGTGGTGATGGTGGTCAGTAATTTACTCTATATAATAATAATAATAATAATAATAATAATAATAATAATAATAATAATAATAATAATAATAATAATAATAATAATAATAATAATAATAATAATAATAATAATAATAATAATAATATCTTAATTTTTTTTGTTTTATTTTTAGATAATATTAAATAAATGGGGTAGAAAGACTAAAATGCCCTTGAGTGATCAGATTTAACCAAAAAATCTAACTGGATTTGGCTAAAAGGACAAAACTTGCAAGATTTGGCAACATAAAAGACACCGCCTATCAACTTTTTGGCTAAAGGACAGCGCCTGAAATTTGATGTAAAGATAAAGGACAAAACTTGTAATTTACTCATATTTTTATATGATAAATGAAGTTAAATAAACAAAAAGAGATTCAATCTTTTGAGTTTGAAGGGAGTAGTAGCTTTTGAAAAGGAAAAAAACGTTGCAAACAGTTTCAATAAAACTCGTCATTGTCATAGCTTTCTTTATCCATCTCAATTTCAAGTATTCAACGTCTCCCCGCCCCTCGCCTATGACTCAAAAGTCTCAAAGCAACACACCACCTTTCTCATTACTCCTACACCAAACTCTTCTCAACCTCATGCCACTGCCATCAAGCTTCACCATCGCTTATAAACACGACCATGACTGCTGCCTACGAACACCTCTGTGCGCTTGTAAACACCTTCACTACACCTAGAACACACTACTAGAAAACTGGGCATTTGCAACAACCTTTTTGGTCGCAACTCAACCAAAAAGGCAGTCGCAAATTAAAAAAAAAAATGTTTCGAGAATGATCCATCGTTGTGAGCAGATCGCAACCAGCCCTGAACAATGTACACTAGCAAATTAAACAAGTCACAAATAGGTTGGGTTAGATTAGTTTAGGTTCTCGTTTCATTTAGGATAATTGTTAATGGAACCGGCTTACATGTTTCCATCGATATGTGTTCTCCGCCTGTGTATATTGTTTCGCATTGGCGGTCAAGTGACCGAAAGGTTGCCCAAGGCATTGTGGTCTAGTAGCATTGGTGATTACCCCTGCACATGTGGTGTATATGCTCAAATCTCTGCAAGTATAAATTTGTACAATAACAATGTGTTGTGTGAATCTCATGATGTTGGGGAGGGTTGGGAGACAACACACCACCTTAACTTTATATGAACAATATGGACTGATTAGTGATTATATAAGCATTAACTTTACAATGAGAATGACCACAGGGTCGGCCCATTAGGCTTATCAATCTAGATTAAGGCCTAGAGCCACCCAAAACAAAGGCCTCCAAATTTTATTTTATTTACATATATTTTAATTTATCCACATGGTCCTCGCACGCTTCATTCCAGAATTCAAAAGCAGCGCCACAACACACCAAACCTCTTACTTGTGACGCCTTTTAAATAACCAATGTGAAAATGATTGCGGATTGCACGAAATTAGGCCGAAATTAGGAAAAATCATCGCTATGGTTATTCAATGTCTCAAATCTCAATCTGAGTTGGTGATTTTCTTTATACCAATTCAATAGGGTCCTGACTTTGTAGTTCGCTTAGAGCCTCTAAAAACGTTATAACGGCCCTGTGACCACACTTACCTTCCTAACAATATATAATAATATTCTACAAAACTTGAAAGTAGTTTTTCCACATAACCAAATGACAAAAGAAGTAAAAAGAAAAGTCACGTCACTTTGGAATACAATTATGTGAATGCACGTGAATTAGCGGTCCAAAATCACATGTTTACTTTGTTAAAACAAAAGTCATCAATCAATAAATTAATTTAGAAAGGTATTTAACACCTATACGACTCTGTCTAAGACCATAACTTTGGCTTCTTCCAATCACCACATTATTCCTCATTTAACATCAATTTATAAACTATTTAACATTCATACTTTCTTTGTGGTTATTTACATGAAAACATTCGCTTAAACATCATTAGCTATTTCTAGTTTAGCGTCATGTCACTCCACCCTCATCTACCAACCTAATTCATCACCATATATGGTGTGGACCATGACCCCCACTAGCATCCACTATCATTTCCCATCAATCAAAATCTCTAATTAATTGAAAGAGTGTCATGGTTGCTATGGATTAAACCATGCAAACCATCATGGTTGGAAAAGAGGGGCGGTGTAACACAAGAACCATGTCTGATGTGGTAATCCATGATCCAATCCACCCCATACCCATACTCTAAGCATATTCACTTATTTGTTGATCTATATGACCAAATTTCCCCCTAACCATTTATTGTTATTTAACCATAGACTCTTTGTCTCATTATGTTAACCATTTTAACGCAAAGCTTGCAAAATTCATATTAAATTACTTCCAATTGCACTCTTATGGAAGTTTAAACACATTGAAATAGCTATAAGTGGGCATTTAAAACCAAGATTAACCATCTAGACTTTGCCAATTCAATATATTGACATTTTGAGTGTAAATTGGATAAAACCTCAATTGATATAACAATCACCATTTTGATCATTATATTGTGTCAAACTCGTCTCGGTAGCCTTTTTGGTTAATTCTCATCAATAAGTGATGATTAAAACACACGTTTGCTTACAATTTCATTGTGGTCAAATTTCGTCAAAAGCATAAAAACATACATATCCAACTTTTGAAGTTAGCTATGTATGTATTCATGATTGTCGAACCTCGACTACTTACAAACATGATCTATGATGTTTCTAAACCTAGAGATCTTATAGTTATCATTTTTTCCATAAGTTTGGATTTATTTATTTGTGTAAACCCATCGAAACACATATCACCAAGTTCTTGATTGTGGAACATAAATGAAGTCAATGGATTGTACTAATACTATATTTTAATAGTCTGTTGTAATGATTCAAAAGTAACTCCCTTAATAAGTTTTATGTTGACCATGTTTATCTCACTAAATTTAAGTTAATGGATTATAAGTCACAAAGTTTGATATTTACACTTTTGAGCCAACATTATTTTACTAACCAATTTATTGATGAACGTCCACATGCCACAAAGGAATATTTATCAATAAAATATGAGATTAAAATATCATGATTATAGAATAACGAAGACTGAGATGTTAAAATATTAGAATATTGTATTTTAATAATGCTAACTATTTGATGATAGCCGTCAATATTTTCAATTTCAAAAATAATCACTGGCAGTCCTAACTATTAATATATTGGTTTTCAATGGACCCTGACTAACAGAACTCTAACGCTGTTAGTCTTTGGTCACCGCATCAGCGGAAAAACGTTTTTCCAGAAAAAGGTTCCTAATGGTCTGATCTAAGGTTACAAAGAGGTTTAAGACTAAAATGTTGAGTTTTTCTGCCAAAAAATTGAGTTTTTGAGGATAAAAAAAAGAGGTTTTCCGGCGAAAAAAGAGTTTTCTGACAACCTTAATAATTGGAGCTTTTATTAGAAAAATGTCCATGAATGTTCGTAATAAGGTTACAAAGAGGTTTGGGATAAAAATGTCGAGTCTTCCGGTAAAAAAAGAGTTTCCATCCAAAAATGTTTTTCCGGCGATTAGAGATTAACGGCGTTAGGATTCTATTAGTCAGGGTCAATTGGAGGCCAATATGTTAATAGTTGGGATTGTCAGTGACTATTTTTAAGTTAGGACTACTGGCGGCCAACGGATAAATATTGAAATTATTAAAATCCAATATTCCTTTGATTTAAGGTAGTTTAAGTAGTGATTTTATTTAGGTGTTGTTTGTTTTTTCAGAGGTAAAACGTCTGTAGTCTGCGGACCACATCTGCAAACATCTGTAGTAGAAGAGGTGGACCAAACCTCTGCAGTCTGCAATAAGAAGACTGTTTTTTAACTTCTGCAAGCTGCTGAAATAAATTCACATAATCATAACAACTTAAACAACGATCCAACCACCGAATAGTGTGTCAGCTGTTGAAGTATGAAGACATATGAGAGCAAAACAAGTTTCCAACTTTACTATTTCAACATTGACTTTTTAATATGTGACTTATGTCGTTTTCAATAGTTTTAAATAACATCACCAGATATGCTATGATAACAAGTATCAAATTAACCAATTGAAATTACATTATTAGAGCAGTATCTTCAACCATTTTCACAATTCACTAACTCCAAAATCCAATCTACATTTCACAGTATTATGGTCTAGCAGCATGTTTTTCATTATCTCGTTCAAATTAAGGTTAATAAAAGGAGAAATTAGGGATTTAGGTTAACGTCAGAGAAGCTTCTCCGGTGGGAATGAGAGTTTCCGGTGAATATTGCTTGAAACAGAGAGTTTCCGGTTGTGAAGGGGTGGCGGAGGTGAAGGGGTAGCGGCGGTAGGAGGGGTGGCGGTGGTGGAGGGGTTGACGGTGGGGAGGGGAGGCGAAAGTAGGAGGAGAGGGGTGGAGGAGATGAGGCTAGGGTTTCTTGTTATATTTGGGTTTGAGGGCAAGAAGAGGTTAGAAGAGGTCATCCCACATCTGCACCAAAAAAAGAATGCGCAGAGTTTTCTTAATGAAATGTCTTCGAGAAAACAAACAATCTGCAGACCCAAACGTCTGCACGTGGTGTGCGCGACGCAGACATAAGAGGACATGAAGAGCTTTTGAGAAAAAACAAACACCCCCTGAATCTCATCAATTAGTAAGTGGTTATTTTATTAATCTCGTCAATTCATGATGGTTAAATACATTTTTACTCAAAATCTCACGTTAGGTCAAATTTGGATAAAACTAATCAAAATTAACATATAGTCACATCTTCAGTTAGACTATAATATTCCAAGTCAATTAATTCCAACAAGAGTAAACTACCATTTTGGTCTCTGTGGTTTGGTCACTTTTACCACTTTAGTCCAAAACTCAAACCTTTTGAATCTGGGTCCTTGTGGTTTCATTTTTATTGCCATTTTGATCCAAAAGTAAAATCAGCTGATATTTGTCTAATAAAATCCTGTCATTTTATCCTTTTCCTCAGGGGCAAAATGGTCATTACCCCAAAAATCATCTTCTCCAAACCCTCTCAAACCCTCTGTTCTACGACCATCTTCTCGAAAGCATATCAAATCAAATCAATTCTGAATTAATGGGAATCACAAATGTATTTAACAACAAACGATCCACAAATGACGAACTCGTAATAGATAATGATAAACCCTAGGTTCGCAAAAACTAACTCAGATTCATACATTACCAAAACTCCCCACTAAACATCAAATGAATCCAATTCGAACAAAAAACTTACCGAAAACATATCGGAGACTTGAGACTCGTGATCGAGAGCATCTGAAGCTGATAAACAACGTTCAATGCTAGCAGAACTGGAAGCCGAAGATGAAAACATACTGAATATTACAGAGTCAGGACGAGCATTACCTGCGGTTGCTCCGCCGTAGGTTGATCGTAAACGAACTCCACCTTAGGTTGATCTATCCGAATGCATCCAACCCCCCCCCCCCCCAAACACACACAAATGTTCAAATTAGACCTACTTATGAATCGATTGGAGGTGCTATCACCCAACAGCTTTTGAAAAACGCGCCTGCAAGTGTTTCCCCTCCAAAATTGGATATAAGTGCGGCTGGAATTCATCCAATCGAGCCTCCTGTATGTGATAATCGAGATTCTTCAACTGGGGTTTTGCCTCTCCTAAATTCATCTTAGGCTTTGGCCTTAACTTTGAAGAAGGTACTCATGACACAAGGCTGGGATTATATCAAAAGATTGAGGCTATGGATGCTGGAAATTAGGGTTATTGAAGAGAAGAGGGAGAGACGAGGAGAAAGTGAGTAATTTAAAGTGAGTTAATTTTAATTTAATTAATAATGTGTTATAATAAATTTATATTGGCCATTTTGCGCGTGAGGAGAAGGGCAAAGTAACAGGATTTTTTTTAGCCAAATATCAGATGATTTCATTTTTGAACCAAAATGGCAATAAAAGTGAAACCATAGGGACCCTGATTCAAAAGGTTTGAGATTTGGACTAAAGTGGCAAAAGTGACCAAACCTCAGGGACCAAAATGACAGTTTACTCTTCCAATAAGTTATAACTTACAAGCATCATATGTGATGTTTCCACACACATGGACACCTTACTTACTACGAATTTTCACGAATTAGAATATAGATTTCAAAACCCAACAAGATCTCAAAAGATTAATCTTTTGATTTTGTATCGGAATTGAATGGTAAATTTATTCTATAAAGTCTCTTAAAAATGAGAATGGTTCAAAGACACAATAGATCACAAAAAATAACATAGCGTCGAACAAAATATAACACAATATCAAGAAATATAACATAAAGTCAAGTAAAATAGACACATGAGTCGCAAAAAAGAGACAATAACGCAAATATAGAAAAGTCATAATGCTAAATAAAAAGAAACAATCATTTAAACAAAAATTTTAAAATTTAAAAGCAAAAACCTAAAATCTCACATCATAGAGTACGATGAGACGATTCCAATGCCGCTTGAATGAGGTCAATCGAAGTTCGTTTGATAACTTCCTATTTACAAGAGACTATGTATTTGATCTTAATTCCTAACCCCATAATTGAAACCAATCAATTTTAACAACCTTTAATCATCCATTTTAACAACCCACCCATTTAAAGTTCAGATTATTCGGGTTAGTTTGGGTTGGTTTTCAAATTTAGATGTAAAATTAAAATAAATGTTCTTTTAGTAAAAAATATCATCATAATTCTTATTGTTACTATAAGATATATCATCAAAATTCAAACATCATTTAACGATGTGATTTCTTTTTGTACAAAATATCATCATAATTCTTATTGTTACTATAAGATTTATCATCAAAATTCAAACATCATTTAACGATATGATATTATAATGTTCAAAAGTCTCAAAACTTAATGTTTCAGTTTCAGATATTTTAGAGACTCCAAATTAAAACACATCTATAAAAAGGGCAATAGATGTTCATGTTTATTTTTCAGGGTATTGGCTTGGGTTATTCGGATTATTGGCCAGGAAAAAGCGACCCAATAACTGACCTATTTAAAGTTCGGATTGGTCGTGTCATGTCCCCCGATCTCGGTTTTACCCGTTTCAGGAGCCGCGAGATAGAAACCTGTGGTATTGTTTATTTTGGCAGCGGAGAGTTTGACAGGATCTTTAAAAACCGAAATGCCCAGTTATTTTATTTCACATTTTGGGACAAAAACCCATAATTTACAATAAGGGTAATTTCACTGGGAAATCCCTATTTTACAAAAACATGTTTATTTCTTTTATTTACCGAGCCACATTCTTCAAACTGGTGTGCTACGCGACACCTTTCCTGGTTCACAGTAAATCACCTGAAACATGTTTAAAAAGATTTTATCAGCGGGGAAATACTGGCGAGTCACTCAGGTTTATAAAATGACCTATTAGTTATAGATTACAGCATAAGAGCGATTACAATGGCCACTATCTTATCATTTTCTGGCCCCGTGTCACACCCTGGTGACGATGGTCATACCACCATTGGGTCCTTTTTACCCAATAGTGATGATTATCACTGTTAAAAAGTGAGAAACAATAGTAATGTGCACAATACCCCACTTGCCAGTAAATTTAAGATAACCAAGTCTTAATCCCTGTAACATATAACTGGAAAACATTTAGGTATTTGTAAAATACTTTTGACAAAAGAGAATGACTCACATTGCAAGTTTATTTGGACAGAACCTTGCCTACTGATTTAGTCTCGTAACCTAGGTAAATAACAATGCACACGAAACTAGGTCAGTAACTTAATACAACATTTACGATAAGCTCACGAAATCAAAACCCTCACTAGGAATGACAAAGTATAGCCCGAATTCGGGCATCACTTAAACATCCATCGGATCGGTTTCAATCGATCAGACATTGTATTGTAGCAATGATCGAGTTATTACCCTGTTGTCGCAGCAGAGATTCGTGCTGGTGTGTGTTTTGAATGAAACAATGAATATCTCAACGTACGAAATGAAATTTTACGTCGAAACACAACAGTCATGCAAGTGCCAAACTCCTGAGCTTTATACTAAATTTTGGCCCCTCTCGCGTGGCGCGCCAGACCCACCTGGTCCCGGCGCGTGGCGCGACGGCTACCCTTTTAGGGTAGGGTAGCCTCGTGTCCCACATAGCCCAGGTGAGTCAACAACAAACGGAATTCGTGATTTACATGCAGTTTTAAGGATAATTATCAATGAGGGGATACCCCCTTGAGTTTTAGGGGCCCTGATCCTAGTTTCGATTGTTCTGAAAAATTATGGGTCATGCCATATTACTTGGGGGTCTCAATTAGGGTTTCCTAATGGGCATTAATAAAATAAGAAATAGTAATTTTGGCGAGAGTTGTTACATCCTCCCCACCTTATTTAAAATCTCGTCCTCGAGATTTACTGAAACAGGTAAGGATATTTTTGCTTCATTTCCGATTCCAGTTCCCACGTGTACTCAGGTCCTCTTTTTGAATCCCACCTGACCTTTACCAGCACCAATCTCTTGTGCTTGAGAAACTTGACCTTTCTGTGTTCTATTTTGAGTGGTTTCTCAACAAATTTCAACTTTTTGTTTACCTCTATGTCTTGAAGAGGTACTACCAAGAACTCGTCAGATAAACATTTCTTGAGGTTAGATATATGAAATACGTTGTGTACTCCAGCTAGTTCTTCTGGTAGTTGTAATCGATAGGCGACTGGTCCTATGCGTTGGATCACTGGAAAAGGTCCTATGTACCATGGACTTAGCTTTCCTTTCTTACGGAACCGAACTACTCCTTTCCAAGGAGAGACTTTCAAGAGTACCTTATCTCCAATCTGGGATTCTAATGGCTTGCGTCGATTTTCTGCATAACTCTTTTGGCGATCTCGAGCTGTTTTCAGTCTTTCCTTGATTTGAGTTATCTTGTCGGTGATTTCTTGTACAATTTCGGGGCGTGATAATTGATTTTCTCCTATTTCTGCCCAGCAAATGGGAGTTCTACACTTTCGTCCATACAGTGCTTCGAACGGGGCAGCTTTAATGCTTGCATGATAACTATTGTTATAGGAGAATTCAATTAAGGGTAGGTGGTTGTCACACCCCGATTTCCACGTGTCTCACCGGTGGGCCCGGTGGGGGGGATTACCGTGACGTAGTTGGCAACAATATAGTCAAACCACACAATTATATGATTGCACAGGGAAGCATAAAGATAAATATATTTCAACCATTGATTGTAATATCGAAAGTATCACAAATAGTCGAATAGTATCCACAGGGGAATCAAAGTAATAAAAAGTATTGTTCAACAGACAAGGCATCAAAAGCTTGCGAGACTCTTTAGGATGCTAAGGAGCTATAGCCAGCCGATTACGTTTAGTACCTGCACTTAATCTTTTTGGGAAAATACGTCAGTTTACACTGGTAAATACATTCAACCGACACTTTTGTAAAATGTTTATTAAAATTGATTTGAATGCACAAGGCACAAACTCTCTTATAACTTGGGATAATTTATAAATAAATCTTGTAAAGAATTACATGTTGCTATGCGTTCGGTCGCCCGGGTCGTGCCGGGTTAAAGTTTAATAGACACACCACATAGCATATAACACCATGGCGGGTAACCAACGGCTATACTATTATAATCATAGACATAATGCCGGGTGTACGCCTACACCCGGATGTCGAGGTCGTGGCCATTTCGTAAAATGATGCCAAGGATATCCGGGACATGGTCATTAAGCCCCCAAAGGCGTTAAGCCAACAAAACAAATTTTTAAACGGGTCACATTGATAATACCCAACTACAAATGAGTTGGGGTCAATTGCCCGACCAAGCGGTATTTTAGATACCGTAACCCAAGCCCGTAATACGGAAAATAAGTTAAAAGTATTTACCTTTGCAAGTACAGTCCTTAATTGATTAAATCACAGATATCTTTTACTGGGCTCCTATTCTGGAACGAAGGTTTTAAAATAACCTATTAGAATCCTAACGGGTCGTTATATTAGCCGTAGCCTAGACCGGTCAGTTTCAAAGGATAGATACGGTTTAATCGCGTGAAAGGAGAAAACCGGGAATGGAATGTGATTCTGACCCAACAAGTTTGAAGGCTTGTTTTATATGGGTTTAATATTCACACTCTGGATTTAGGGGTCAAAATAATATGGTTTGACCCGTATCGGCTAATTTATGTAAACTAGTTACATAAGCCGAACCGTGCGCGCAATAGGCGCAACGGGTAACCATAAGAGTCTTACACTTGTTTCCTAAGTCAATATGCCTTAAAGAGGTTGTGGTATCAGTAGGATACCTTCCGTGGGGCTCGTAACGAGTTTAAGTTCATTATACGCCCCGTAGGGTTTTTCGGTCATTTTAAAGACTTTTAAAAGAGGTTTTAGAGTTCTTCAGGAAATCTGAGTTTCCCGAACAGTTTATAAAGTCTAAAATACTTTATTTATTATTTAAAATCAGTAGCAACTGGAATCGGGTCAAAAGACCTTGTAGAACTCAAGTTTTGGCCGAAAATGGCATATTCGGTATTTACCGAACCATAGCCATAACCGCAGGTTATGAGCAGGTTAAAATTAATTAAAAATCTTTAAAAATCCCAAAATATTATTTTACAACAGTGAGTAAAAGGTTTGGTGTCGAAATCTTGGTTTAGGTAGGCGTAATGCTAATCGCGCCGTTTATTACAAAAGTTTCTTTTAATTGCGCTATTTAGCATAACTCCTATTCTAGACCTCGGATTGGCGTGAAACATTAGGGACATGCTTAGAATTTAGTAAGCAAGGTTATGGTCCCTTCACGTGTCCGAAATACTCGTTTTATTTTGAAAAGGGCGTTACGGTCAACTTTTAAGTAATTAACGGAAATGCGTAAAAGACTCGGACAAACAATGAACCGGTCACAGAGGGTGGTACCATCACGTGACCTGGTCCTAAGAGAGTCCTAAGGAATATCTACATTGCACTAAAACGGGTCAGAACTGAAGTCAAAGCAAAAGTCAAACTTTTGCGACATTCGGCTCCGAACCGGGTCAATATAGCAAATGGCCGAATCAAACGAGCTTAGACAAGTTAGTATACTTATTATCATGTTTTATGAGTGTTCAAACAGGTTACATATCACCTACATTACAGATTATGCAAGAATCGCAAAAATGGCTTTCTGTTGACTTTTTCTAAGCATGTTTGACTCGTTATTTGAACTAGCTAGAGTGGTGATCAGAGGGAACCCTTTTAGGGGTTTATTACCCACATAAATACCAACACATAACTACTTTTGATTCGACAATTCACTGGACCATTCGTGATTTATCGCAAAGTCAATCGTTAGTTACGACGGATTGACTTTTAGGCTAAACTAAGCAAAAACAAAGCCATAGAAGGTTTGGCATACTTACAGAGGCTTTGTGCACGACTTAGGATTATAGAAGAACACTTGGGAGCTTCAGGAATGATCAGAAGATGTGTTTTGAGGTGTGGTGAACTTATGCACAATGTAGGCCTATTTATAGTGAAAGAATGGCCTCTAGATCATTACAACTCAGGCTACAAGTGAGTATGGATGTTCAGCAGGTGTCCTAAGGTGCTAGGGGTCAAGTAGAGGGCGCCCATGCTTCATTGATTGCTCACAAGTTCGTCTACAAGCCAAATCATTGAAGCTGCCCATGTTTTCTGTTACTGTGTGTTTCACGCGGCCCGCATTAGATTTAGGCCAACATGTACGCGGGCCGCCTGAATCCCTAAGTCATAAACGGGATTAACAGGTGGCTCGCGGCCCGCATCAACTAACTCTAAACGTTTACGCGGCCCGCATTAGGTCTATTTTTCAAGATTTTTGAATCTTTTGTAATCATTGCCTAAATCTTTGTAATTAATAACGAAATCTTCGGTAATTAATAACCTGACCTTTCGGGTTTGAAGGGGTAACTTTGCGATTTGGCCCTCGATTATTTACAACTAAGGGCCTCGTGTTATTTACCCGCATTGTTAAGTCCCCGGTTAGTTTGTTAGTTATCCGGAAAGCCTTAACTTTCATTGTTGACGCTTTTAACCCTTCTCATACGAATTTGATCATAACTTTCTCGTTTTAAAACGGAACTTCGCGGAATTTATATAGTACATTCTAGTGAGCGTATTTTACTGTTACAAAGCCTCGGGTATGTCGAAGGGTCACTCAGAGGTAAAATTAAACATGTTGACACAGTTAACCCCTGCAGCTTGTAATCTCTCACTTTCTTCCGCGTTTCGCTTCCGTACGATCCATGATTTATTCGTTTGAAGGTACGAGCATCGTTTAGGGTTACTATACAGTATACTTACCCTTGTTTGACATTTATAACCCTCGAATTTACATACTTTCAAGGTTTGTCAATTTTAGTCCTTTATTTAATATTAAATGCCACGTGTAAACTCAACACACGTGTCAATACATTATTGGACACAAAATTTCGAGGTGTTACATCCTCACCCCCTTAAAATAAATCTCGACCCGAGATTTACTCAAACAAATAAGGGTACTTCTCTTTCATCGTGGATTCAACTTCCCACGTGAATTCGGGACCTCTCCGGGCATCCCATTTAACCTTGACTATAGGTACATGCTTTCTTCGAAGCTTTTTCACCTGTCGGTCTTCAATCGACAAAGGCTTCTCCACAAACTTCAAGCTCTCATCTATATGCACATCTGTGTGTGGGATCACCAATGATTCATCAGCGAAGGACTTCTTTAGATTGCAGATGTGGAACACATTGTGAATTCCATTGAGCTCTTCTGGTAAGTTCAGCTTATAGGCAATTGACCCGACACGTTCGATAAACTCGAAAGGTCCTATGTATCTCGGGCTCTGTTTGCCCTTCTTACCGAAGCGCATCACCCCCTTGCAGGGTGATACCTTTAGTAACACTTTTTCACCTACCTCGAAGTGAAAATCTTTACGCTTTGGATCAGCGTAACTTTTCTGCCTATCACGGGCAGCCTTGAGACGCTCTCGAATCTGGACAATCTTGTCCGTTGTTTCGAAGACTATCTCTGGTCCTGATACTTGGACCTCTCCAACTTCCGCCCAACAAACAGGCGATCTACACTTTCTACCGTATAATGCCTCGAAAGGCGCAGCCTTTATGCTGGTATGGTAGCTATTGTTGTAGGAGAATTCGATTAGGGGTAGGTTCTTATCCCAACTACCACCCAAATCGATAGCACATGCCCGCAGCATATCTTCCAACGTTTGAATAGTACGCTCACTCTGACCGTCTGTCTGAGGATGGTAAGCCGTACTAAAATTCAAACGTGTGCCCAAAGATTGCTGGAAACTTTTCCAGAAATGAGACGTGTATCTAGTATCTCGATCAGAGATAATGGACACAGGTATGCCATGCAGGGCTACAATCTTATCAACGTATAACTGGGCCAAAGTGTCGGAGCTATAAGTCTCCTTGATGGGTAAGAAATGAGCTGACTTAGTCAGTCTATCGACTATAACCCATATTGTGTCATTTCCCTTGCTCGTCCTGGGTAACTTGGTGATAAAATCCATAGTTACACATTCCCATTTCCATTCAGGGAGTTCAGGCTGTTGTAGCAAGCCAGATGGCTTTTGATGCTCTGCCTTGACTTGCGCACAAGTTAAGCATTTGGCTACATAAGCGGCTACAGACTTTTTCAAGCCTATCCACCAATAATTTGCCTTTAAATCCTGATACATTTTATCCGCTCCAGGATGGACAGAATATTTGGAACTATGGGCTTCCTGGAGGATAACATCTCGTAGTCCTCCATAAATTGGAACCCATATTCGCCCATTCAATCGCAAAATTCCATCCTTGCTAAGAGTTAACTGCTCCTCAGTCACTCCCAGCTTTTCCTTAGGATAGTTAGCTTCCAACACAGCTTCTCTCTGTGCAGCTAACACCCTTTCAATCAGATTATTCTTTACTTCAATGCTCTTAGCGTTGATTCGGATGGGTTTCATCCTTTCTTTCCGGCTCAGGGCATCAGCGACTACATTCGCCTTGCCGGGATGGTATCTGATCTCACAATCATAATCATTTAAGGTCTCCATCCAACGGCGTTGCCTCATGTTTAGCTCCTTCTGATTAAACAGATGTTGAAGGCTTTTGTGATCTGAATAGATCACAAACTTGATTCCGTACAGATAATGCCTCCACAGTTTTAGTGCGAACACAACGGCACCCAACTCCAGGTCATGGGTGGTGTAATTCTTTTCGTGCACCTTTAACTGTCTCGAAGCATAGGCAATCACCTTGCCTTTCTGCATGAGCACACACCCCATGCCAGTGTGTGACGCGTCGCAGTAAACTACGAACTCTTCGGTACCTTCCGGTAGTGTCAACACAGGAGCGTTGCTTAGCTTTTTTTTAAGATATCAAAGGATTCTTGCTGCTTAGGGCCCCAAACAAATTTTATCTTCTTCTTGGCTAGAGAAGTTAAGGGCGCAGCAATCCTTGAGAAAATTTCAATGAATCTTCTGTAGTATCCTGCTAACCCCAGGAAACTACGAATTTCGGTAGGCGTTTTTGGCTCTTGCCAATTCATGACCGCCTCTGCCTTAGCGGGATCCACCTGGATGCCACGCTCGCTGACGACATGTCCAAGAAATTGGACTTCTCGAAGCCAGAATTCGCATTTAGAGAATTTGGCATATAGTTTCTCGCGATGTAGTAGTTTGAGAATACAACGAAGGTGTTTCTCATGGTCAGCTTTGTTCTTTGAGTAGATAAGAATGTCGTCGATGAATACGATGACGAATTTGTCTAAGTACGGCTTGCAGACGCGATTCATGAGATCCATGAACGCAGCAGGTGCATTTAAGAGCCCAAAAGGCATCACTAGGAACTCGTAGTGACCGTAGCGAGTCCTAAATGCTGTTTTGTGTACGTCTTCATCTCGGACTTTCAGCTGATGGTAGCCCGACCTCAAGTCGATCTTCGAGAAGTAGCTAGCCCCTTGTAATTGATCAAACAAATCGTCGATCCTTGGCAATGGATATCTATTCTTTATCGTGACCTTATTAAGTTCACGATAGTCGATGCACAGACGCATCGATCCGTCCTTCTTCTTAACAAACAGGACAGGTGCTCCCCAGGGAGATGAACTAGGCTTGATGAAACCTTTCGCTAATAGTTCATCCAGCTGGGTCCTTAATTCCTTCATTTCAGTTGGTGCTAGCCTGTAGGGTGCTCTAGCAATAGGAGCCGCTCCAGGGATGATATCGATCCTGAATTCCACTTGCCTATCTGGTGGCAACCCAGGCAGATCTTTGGGGAAAACTTCTGGATACTCCGAAATGACAGGAATGTCTTCTATCTTTGGTTTGGGCTCTTCAATAATCACCTGTGCCATGTAGATGACACAGCCTCTTTTTAAACATCTAGAAGCCTTGAGCATAGTTACGTTCTCGGGCAATCCATACTGCGTATCTCCTCGAATGGTGAGCGATTCACCAGTCGAGGTCTTTAGCACTATTTGTTTTCAATTGCAGACGATATGGGCCTGGTTGTGGGATAACCAGTCCATACCCAGAACGATGTCAAAACCAGCCAGTTTAAAGGGAAGTAGAGATAGTGGAAAAGAGTGGTTCTTAATGGATATCACACATCCATCTAATATAGTGGAGACGGTTTCTACTGTGCCATCTGCTAGCTCTACCTCGTATTTCACATTTAGGGTTTTGACAGGCATATTCAGCAATTTGCAAAATTTTTGGTCTACGAAGGACTTATCAGCGCCTGAATCGAAAAGTACTCTTGCAAAGATATTATTTACGAGAAAAGTACCTGTGATTACGTTGTCGTCTTGCAAAGCTTCCTTCACATCCATCTTGAAGACTCTAGCATTATTCTTTTTGGTTTCTTCTGTCTTCTTGGCGAATTTGGGGCAGTTGCTTTTAATGTGCCCCTTCTCACTGCAGTTATAGCAGGTTGCATCTTTTATCTTCTTGCAGTCCACAGTCTTGTGGTCCTTGGACTTGCACAGTCCACAAGTATACGACCTTGACTGGGACTGTGAGTTTGACCCGAGCCTACACTTACCAAAGTGATGCTTCTGGCAGTTTTTGCACTTGGGCTTCTCTCCAGATTGTTGCCCATCTTTCTTCGACTCTGTCCCCCTCTTGCCATCACCGTTCCCACGGTGTTTCTTGCCCGACCTTCGTGAGGTATCGTTCTCACGCTTCCTCTTCTCGGCCTCTTTGTTTCTCAGCGATCTCAGTCGGACCGCGTCCATTGTGAGGGACAAAGAGAGGTCAGTTACAGACCTGAAGGTCGTTGGCCGAGAGGCCTTCACACTTGCCTTTATTGCGGGTTCCAACCCCCCGATAAAACGAGCGATTCTCCTTGGCTCCGGGGTTACTAGATATGGAACCAATCGAGATATCGTGTTGAAGCTCGTTAAGTAGGCTTGGCAGTCCAGGTTTGTCATCACCAATGATACAAAATCGGACTCTATCTTCTCCACCTCATGTTGAGGGCAGTAATTTTCTTTGATGAGAGAAATGAATTCCTCCCATGTCATGCTGTAAAGCACAGTCTTTCCCGAGGCCTGAACCAACGCCCTCCACCAAGCCAGGGCCTCGCCCTTAAACGACTGCGACACAAACTTTACCACATCCCTTTCCGCACAGCCACTGATGTCCACCACGGTGTCCATCTCATCCAGCCACGTCATACAATCGACGGCACCTTTCTCCCCCGTGAAGTCTCGGGGTTTACAAGACACAAAGTACTTGTAGGTGCAGCCCCTGGCACGGGATGCATCAGTATACTCCCTTTCAGGACGAACACTGTTTTCATTGGACGAGTGATTATCGTCTTCCTTCTTGGGCTTTGACAGGGGTTTGCTGTGGGATTTTGAGTGGGTTTTCGGCTTGGAAGGTGGTTTGGATACGGTTCTGCTTCGAGATTCGGTATATTGTCGATCTAGGGCTGCCTGAACAGCATTGTCGACGAGAGCTTTTAATTGAGCGCCCGTTAAATGTACTTGGGCATTATCATATTCATCTTCACTTGTATGAGTATTTTCTCCATTAGGATTAGCCATGGTAACTTGAATCTGTTACAGAAGATAACGAAAATTTTATTTAGGAGTTTATTATTGAATTGTATTTTATGGCAATTCATTAACCATGGTAACAGAGACCATATCTGGTTAATTTGTTACTCACTTTTATTTAGGATTTGAACATACTTATCCTAATTACAATTAACATTGCTAGTGGCATAAAAGCCTAGTCACGAGGACGTTAGATAATATTAGCCGAGATTACAGAGAATCAAGGTATGAAGGTTTGAACCGTAGTTCTTTTACCCTTCTTGACAGGGAGTCATAGACTACCACTTGTCTTTTGTCTTATATGACAATAATTATGGCCCATAGGCACTACATCTCTAATGGATGTTTAATAAGGTTGGCCCGTAGGCACTACATCTCTAATGGATGTTTAATAAGTGATCACCTTTATTGATGATTTAACCCATGATTTATTATATCATTAATTTGGGCTTTGAAATCCTTAGAAGGATTTTTTTTATAAGAATGACGCGTGCGATTTTAACGAATCACATCTGCCATGAACGTTAACATGATTACAGAGGTTAACTGGAATTCTGAATCTTTTTCAATCAGGTCTTACCATCTTGGCCGGATCTTATAAAGACACCTGGCTAGGTTTCACTCTTAAGATTCTTTATTAGGCAGATTTAATTTAAAAGGAATGATTTTAATTTATTTCATATATAGTAATAACAAAAATGAAATTATAACATAACATTCCAAAATTTCAAATACGATTACACGCTGCCCTAAACAGGACTTTTAAACTAGTACATACCTACATAGAGGTTAATAAAGAGACAAGTCCACGCAGGGACCAATACAAGATAAGTGTCCACACAGGGACTAAAGGATAGGTCCACGTAGGGACTGAAATACGATAAATGTCCACGCAGGGACTTTATTTAAAATAGACATTACATTAGAACATATATAAGGACTAATGGTCGCGTTTCTTCTTCTTGCCTTTCAACAAGTTCGCTAGACCCTTAAGGAATCCCCTGTTGTTCTTTCGTTCTTCCTCGAAATCCCGTTCCACACGAGTTAAGCGGTGGAGGATTTCTTCTTGTTCGGGCGGAGAAAAACGTGGTTGTGGCGCCGGTTGCGGAACTGGAGGTCTAGGAGGTGCTGGATACCCATGAGCTGAGTAGTCCGGTATCCCCATGTTTCCAAAAGCTCCGTCGGGATAGCGGGCATTATACCTAGCCGCTACCACATATGGGTCGCGCTCATAGTTGTAATTGTAATGTGCGTGCGACGACGGTTCGAACGGGTTGTATGTCGTTGGACCCGTGTATGCAGGTATTGGGTGGTCATACCCAAATGGTGGCGAAGATGGTGCAACTGGTGCGGAGTTCGCCTCCTGTACTGGACTTGAAGGTCCTTCTTCTTGTAGTGGCGGGTAGTGGCTACTACTAGAGTGTCGAGGGGTGCTGAAGTGGAATTCCCCTCCTCGGGTGGACATACGAGCACCCGATCTTCTACGCCTTGGCGGATCAGGCATTACGGGTTGAACCGGTGGCGGTGGTGGTGGCGTAACTGCCACGAAACGTGGATCCTCGGAGGGATCTTGCTGTTGTTGCTGCGGTGTCTGATGAGATGGCGTGAAGTACCACTCATGTTGGTTGAACAACGCCTGGAAGCTATATGGGCCCTGATAAGGTGTGCCATGGAAAGAAGATCCATCTGAGATCTCGATAGGATGCGTGGGCGTACCACGAGCAGGTTCGATTGGATCAGTGTCCTCATCCATATGGTCTTCTGAGAAGTGATCCTGTGGTCCTAATGGAACAAAGCCTGCAGGTTCCTGAATGTAATCTGCTGGGTTAAACTGGCCCCTGAAGTAAGGAGTGGGGTCGTCAAAAGCACGGTGCGATACCGAACGCTGTAGAGGCATGTAGGAGGGTTGAGGGTTATTGGGATCATTTTCGGAATCTGGCCCGAACGAGTGACGGTACGATGGTGTTGAGCTGTGCGAGGTGGAATGTCTCGCAGGTTCGAAAAGGTTTCTCCGTCTTTGCGGTTCTTCACTCCTTGTGGTCGAAGGAGCTCGCGTATTTGAAGGTCCAGCTTCGTGATCATGGTGAGTAACGATCTCTCCTCTGCCTCTTCTTCCTCTTCCTCTTCCTCGGAAAATTACAGGTGCCATATTTCCTGCTTTTAAAACTTTAAATAACAATAATAAAAGAAAAAGACAAACTTGGAATAACAATTCGAATTTGTCCTATGTTCTTGTCTAGACTCAAGTATGTGCAATTGTGTCACTGAGATTAAACACATTAGGATAGTGTTTAATTCACTCAATGTTGGCTCTGATACCAACCTGTCACACCCCGATTTCCACGTGTCTCACCGGTGGGCCCGGTGGGGGATTACCGTGACGTAGTTGGCAACAATATAGTCAAACCACACAATTATATGAATGCACAGCGGAAGCATAAAGATAAATATATTTCAACCATTGATTGTAATATCGAATGTATCACAAATAGTCGAATAGTATCCACAGGGGAATCAAAGTAATAAAAAGTATTGTTCAACAGACAAGGCATCAAAAGCTTGCGAGACTCTTTAGGATGCTAAGGAGCTATAGCCAGCCGATTACGTTTAGTACCTGCACTTAATCTTTTTGGGAAAATACGTCAGTTTACACTGGTAAATACATTCAACCGACACTTTTGTAAAATGTTTATTAAAATTGATTTGAATGCACAAGGCACAAACTCTTTTATAACTTGGGATAATTTATAAATAAATCTTATAAAGAATTACATGTTGCTATGCGTTCGGTCGCCCGGGTCGTGCCGGGTTAAAGTTTAATAGACACACCACATAGCATATAACACCGTGGCGGGTAACCAACGGCTATACTATTATAATCATAGACATAATGCCGGGTGTACGCCTACACCCGGATGTCGAGGTCGTGGCCATTTCGTAAAATGATGCCAAGGATATCCGGGACATGGTCATTAAGCCCCCAAAGGCGTTAAGCCAACAAAACAAATTTTTAAACGGGTCACATTGATAATACCCAACTACAAATGAGTTGGGGTCAATTGCCCGACCAAGCGGTATTTTAGATACCGTAACCCAAGCCCGTAATACGGAAAATAAGTTAAAAGTATTTACCTTTGCAAGTACAGTCCTTAATTGATTAAATCACAGATATCTTTTACTGGGCTCCTATTCTGGAACGAAGGTTTTAAAATAACCTATTAGAATCCTAACGGGTCGTTATATTAGCCGTAGCCTAGACCGGTCAGTTTCAAAGGATAGATACGGTTTAATCGCGTGAAAGGCGAAAACCGGGAATGGAATGTGATTCTGACCCAACAAGTTTGAAGGCTTGTTTTATATGGGTTTAATATTCACACTCTGGATTTAGGGGTCAAAATAATATGGTTTGACCCGTATCGGCTAATTTATGTAAACTAGTTACATAAGCCGAACCGTGCGCGCAATAGGCGCCACGGGTAACCATAAGAGTCTTACACTTGTTTCCTAAGTCAATATGCCTTAAAGAGGTTGTGGTATCAGTAGGATACCTTCCGTGGGGACCGTAACGAGTTTAAGTTCATTATACGCCCCGTAGGGGTTTTTCGGTCATTTTAAAGACTTTTAAAAGAGGTTTTAGAGTTCTACAGGAAATCTGAGTTTCCCGAACAGTTTATAAAGTCTAAAATACTTTATTTATTATTTAAAATCAGTAGCAACTGGAATCGGGTCAAAAGACCTTGTAGAACTCAAGTGTTGGCCGAAAAGGGCATATTCGGTATTTACCAAACCGTAGCCATAACCGCAGGTTATGAGCAGGTTAAAATTAATTAAAAATCTTTAAAAATCCCAAAATATTATTTTACAACAGTGAGTAAAAGGTTTGGTGTTGAAATCTTGGTTTAGGTAGGCGTTATGCTAATCGCGCCGTTTATTACAAAAGCTTCTTTTAATTGCGCTATTTAACATAACTCCTATTCTAGACCTCGGATTGGCGTGAAACTTTAGGGACATGCTTAGAATTTAGTAAGCAAGGTTATGGTCCCTTCACGTGTCCGAAATACTCGTTTTATTTTGAAAAGGGCGTTATGGTCAACTTTTAAGTAATTAACGGAAATGCGTAAAAGACTCGGACAAACAATGAACCGGTCACAGAGGGTGGTACCATCACGTGACCTGGTCCTAAGAGAGTCCTAAGGCATATCTACATTTCACTAAAACGGGTCAGAACTGAAGTCAAAGCAAAAGTCAAACTTTTGCGACATTCGGCTCCGAACCGGGTCAATATAGCAAATGGCCGAATCAAACGAGCTTAGACAAGTTAGTATACTTATTATCATGTTTTATGAGTGTTCAAACAGGTTACATATCACCTACATTACAGATTATGCAAGAATCGCAAAAATGGCTTTCTGTTGACTTTTTCTAAGCATGTTTGACTCGTTATTTGAACTAGCTAGAGTGGTGATCAGAGGGAACCCTTTTAGGGGTTTATTACCCACATAAATACCAACACATAACTACTTTTGATTCGACAATTCACTGGACCATTCGTGATTTATCGCAAAGTCAATCGTTAGTTACGACGGATTGACTTTTAGGCTAAACTAAGCAAAAACAAAGCCATAGAAGGTTTGGCATACTTACAGAGGCTTTGTGCACCACTTAGGATTATAGAAGAACACTTGGGAGCTTCAGGAATGATCAAAAGATGTGTTTTGAGGTGTGGTGAACTTATGCACAATGTAGGCCTATTTATAGTGAAAGAATGGCCTCTAGATCATTACAACTCAGGCTACAAGTGAGTATGGATGTTCAGCAGGTGTCCTAAGGTGCTAGGGGTCAAGTAGAGGGCGCCCATGCTTCATTGATTGCTCACAAGTTCGTCTACAAGCCAAATCATTGGAGCTGCCCATGTTTTCTGTTACTGTGTGTTTCACGCGGCCCGCATTAAATTTAGGCCAACATGTACGCGGGCCGCCTGAATCCCTAAGTCATAAACGGGATTAACAGGTGGCTCGCGGCCCGCATCAACTAACTCTAAACGTTTACGCGGCCCGCATTAGGTCTATTTTTCAAGATTTTTGAATCTTTTATAATCATTGCCTAAATCTTTGTAATTAATAACGAAATCTTCAGTAATTAATAACCTGACCTTTCGGGTTTGAAGGGGTAACTTTGCGATTTGGCCCTCGATTATTTACAACTAAGGGCCTCGTGTTATTTACCCGCATTGTTAAGTCCCCGGTTAGTTTGTTAGTTATCCGGAAAGCCTTAACTTTCATTGTTGATGCTTTTAACCCTTCTCATACGAATTTGATCATAACTTTCTCGTTTTAAAACGGAACTTCGCGGAATTTATATAGTACATTCTAGTGAGCGTATTTTACTGTTACAAAGCCTCGGGTATGTCGAAGGGTCACTCAGAGGTAAAATTAAACATGTTGACACATTTAACCCCTGCAGCTTGTAATCTCTCACTTTCTTCCGCGTTTCGCTTCCGTACGATCCATGATTTATTCGTTTGAAGGTACGAGCATCGTTTAGGGTTACTATACAGTATACTTACCCTTGTTTGACATTTATAACCCTCGAATTTACATACTTTCAAGGTTTGTCAATTTTAGTCCTTTATTTAATATTAAATGCCACGTGTAAACTCAAGACACGTGTCAATACATTATTGGACACAAAATTTCGAGGTGTTACAGTGGTCATCCCAATTTCCGCCAAAATCTATAACACATGCCCTGAGCATGTTTTCCAGGGTTTGGATCGTCCTTTCACTTTGTCCGTCTGTTTGGGGATGGTATGCAGTACTTAAATTCAATCGTGTCCCCATTGCTTCTTGAAAACTCGTCTAGAAATGTGAAGTGAAACGACTATCTCTATCTGATACAATGGAGAGTGGAACTCCATGTAAGGATACTACCTCATCTACGTATAACTTTGCTAATCTTTCCATGCTAAAGGTTTCTTTCATGGGTAAGAAATGAGCTGATTTGGTTAATCGATCCACAATTACCCAAATTGCGTCGTTGCCCTTCCTGGTTTTAGGTAACTTAGTAACAAAATCCATAGTTATTAGTTCCCATTTCCATACAGGCATTTCTAGTTGTTGGAGTAACCCTGAAGGTTTCTGGTGTTCGGCCTTAACTTGCGAACAAGTTAGACACTTAGATACATATCTGGCTATGTCCTTTTTCATTCCTATCCACCAGAAGTTATTTCTTAAATCTTGGTACATCTTATTATTTCCAGGGTGCATGGTATATCTAGATTTATGGGCTTCCTCTAAAATTTTATTTCTTAAATTTCCTTTCTTAGGTACCCAAATCCTTTTCTTGTGGAATCTTCAAATTCCATCAATTCCTTGCTCTAATTCTTTTATTCTTCCTTTCATTCCTTCAGCATTATCCTCAATTGCTGTTGCTTGAACATTCTTTAGTTGTTCCATTAAATCTAACTGTAGATTTAATCTAAGAGCACGAACTCGCCTTTGCTTTTCATGATACTTACGACTTAAGGCATCGGCTACTACATTTGCCTTTCCTTCATGATATTGAATATCACAGTCGTAGTCACCTAGAATTTCCATCCATCTTCTTTGTCTCATATTTAATTCTTTTTGCCCAAATATATACCTTAAACTCTTACGATCTGTATAGACAGTAAACTTACTTCCATACAGATAATGCCTCCAAATTTTAAGGGCAAAAATGATCGCTCCTAATTCTAAGTCATGAGTCGTATAATTTTCCTCGTGCTTTTTCAATTGTCTTGTGTTTGGATTGAACCCTGCCAAAGGAACAGATAATGAAAGCCAAAACCGGATCACAACAGTGGACTCAAAATAAGCAGCTGTTTACACTTGGCTTTCCCCTTGACAGTGGTAATCTAACAGCTGATATATCTTAAGTACTGCTCACTATAACACTTGATGAACCAAACACTGATGAAACTCTAAAGACTGCTGAAGACAAACACTGTTGCTCTATCTACTGTTGTTTCCTAAGTACTGCTGAAGACACAAGCACTGCCCATTCAAGGACTGATCACCTTTGAAGAAAGCACTGATACTCAACATCAGTGCTCAGGCTACAACAGCGGAACGTGAAGCAGTAGTTATCTCTTGTTTTGTATTGTACTTATAATCAGTTGTTACACATCAGTAGATTGTATAGAATAGTGTTTATAGGTTGTTAGGTTGTTAGATGTCACTATCATGGTGACGTCAGCTTAGATGCCTCAGTGGTTTGGTTTGCCTATAAACGGAACAGTATCCTGTACTGTTACATTTGATTGACTGAGTGGATTCTTCTTCTTCAGTCCAATCCTTTCATCTTGTGCAACCAACCTTGGGGTATCAGGCTGAGGGGGAGCTTAGTATTGTAAGCATGCTTGTAATCATTTGCTTTGTAATTCAATCATTCGACTTAATGTGAAGCAATTGTTTATCATACTATTCTCTTCTTTCGATTGTGTTTACAAAGTTTGTATTCATTTCCGCTGCACTTTTCATTGTTTCATATTCTCTGTATGTTCACTTTATACAAACAAACACAATCATGAGTGCCTCCGATCCTAACAATTGGTATCAGAGCCTAGACAGTCAAATTTGATCTAACAATCAATTTGACGTAACAGTTCAGCTCAAATTCATTGATACTAAGGTTGATTGTATTTAGTTGAAAAACAAAGCAATGAGAAATCATGTTCAAAATGATGGATCAGATACTCTGTAAAACAACCAAGATGTCATAACATCCACAAATTTCAAACAACAAGTGATGTCATACAAAAATCACCCATAGTTTTCAGATCTGAAAACATGTCTGGTAACTATGGTATGACTATCTTCATTTAAAATTGATCTCAACTGTTGATATGAAATTTGTGATGATTTCATCATATTTTATACTAAAGTTTGAACCTCAGATTAACGAAACCTATGTTCATATAAACATTAGTGTTTTGTTAACATAGAAAGAGGGAAATAAAGCTTTAGTCATGAAATCTTATGTGATAAAAAGCAGGTTGAGAATCCTCAAAAGGACCAAATC
The DNA here is from genome assembly GCF_002127325.2 of Helianthus annuus. Classification (NCBI taxonomy): domain Eukaryota; kingdom Viridiplantae; phylum Streptophyta; class Magnoliopsida; order Asterales; family Asteraceae; genus Helianthus; species Helianthus annuus. The sequence continues at coordinate 170,274,499 of NC_035443.2, read as the reverse complement.
AACCCTGTCAAAAGACATTAAGAAAAACTGGGGTCTAAACAGTCTAAATCATACGTAATGTGAGAATTGGTAATAAAACATGTACAAATGTGGCCAGATCTCTCAAAACATTGTAGAAAATGTTTTTGGATTGAGGATTCTTTCATAAAAAACCTCCCAGTAAGTATTTTATTACTTATGAATGGGAAGGGTAAAAAGGGAAGTAGAAAATGAACAAAAGAAAAAGAGTATAAACATAAAACACTTATGAGTCCAAAGTTGGGTAAACAATGGTCATCATGCAACTGTGTACATTCATCAATACAGGAATTGTTCAGGTAACAATAGCATCTCCAGTGATTGACCTTAAAAGAAGAATTTACAATCAATTGACAAGAAAATGATCCTAAACAGTGGTCAAAATAACTTGAGAATGATATGATCATGAGCTTTTTGGAAAGTTACCAGATCCTTTTAATGTTATTTTCAAAATTTTTACAAAAGTTTTTCTCAGAATAAAACCAGATATATTATTTTTCTATATAATATATTTTGTACTTTTACTCATTTTTGATAGTAAAAAGTTCATCTCTGGTCAGGATGTAATTTCCTTATTTTTGTGTGAAATTACTATTCCTAAAACTGATCAAAAGGAAATGGTACATATGTCAAGGTCATGACAAGCTCAAGTTAGTTTATCTCAGATCAAAAATTGATTGCAAATTGGTTTTGAACTACTGAGATACTCATGTTCTAGTTCAAATAATTAGACACACAATGAGTAGCCTTAGTAGAAAAGTCTTCATCATCTGGGATGCTAAACCACTGTCAGGAATAATGAACATGTGGCAAAACCTTGAACAAAGATTTCTGAGATAATTGCTGGCAATTTAAACTTGATAATCTACATCTAAAATGTATTTTGTTAAGCATAGCATTTCTGGAGCTCAACAGATGTTTGACATGATATTGTGTTTACACAAGACAAAATCAATTCCTACATCTAAACAAGCAGATGCTAACATTATTTGTCAAAAGTTAAAACATTGCTGCACTAACAGTTGTTGTACTAATGGTCTTCATTTTATTTTCTACCACTGTTTTCCCTTAACTGCTGCCGTGTTTTCAAACATCTGCCTTCTAAAGTCTGTCCACTGCTGAAAGTCAACTCCTGCTCTTTCATTTTCTTGATAAGCACTGTTGTACAAAATCAATGTTCTATCTACTGATATGCTATCCACTGATGTAGTAAAAGCATCCACTGATGGTAAAAATCACCCACTGCTCCATTTATTACCGTTGTAACCACTGATGTTTGTTTCATCAGTGGCTCCCAAAACAACTGTCCTCCATTATTTACTTTTCTATCAGGGGCTGGCACGTGGTCAGTTTTTAGTCGTCAGATCGTTATAACCGCTGCCACATTAGCATTCACTTTTTCCCTAAAATAAAACCCTAATTAAACCCAAACAGGGGCTCAGACTGTCGAATTGAATTCCAAAAATTCTCTTCTCAAATCAGTTTCCCACTTTTCTCCACAAAAACTTTCTTCGATCTTCTTCATCAAAAATGACGAAATCAAAGTCGAAATCAAAATCAAAACCGTCTTCTTCCTCCGCTCCCACTGACGCCACTCAAATGGCCGTTGACACCACAGAAATTCGTTGCAAATCTCCTCACAACTATTTGGGTATACTCACAAAACCCACAACCGACAACACCTTCGACTCCATCATTGACACCTTATCTGCATCAAAGTATAAAACTTTGTTAACTACAGACGCTCCCATTTATCTACAAACCCAGAGAGAGTTCTGGAACAATGCCACCCTTGAAAAACAAGGAGACACTGTCACAGCCATCAACTCCTCGATACAAGGTAAAAAGATTCAAATCTCTCCACAATCTATTTCTGAAGTCTTCAAACTCAATGATCTGGAAGGTAAAACCTCTTTTTCAAAAACTGAGTTGAAAAAGGATTTCATGAATAGAGGTTATGCAGAGCAACCGAAAAGGGATACCTTACAAAAAGGTTTCTTCCCTTCTACACCAAGGTTTTTATTTCACACTCTATTAATGTGTGTTTCTAATAAAACAACTTCTTTTAATGAAATACCATCAAAAATTCAATGCTTGGGATATGCAATTTTAAATAATGAAAATTTTAATTATTCCCAGGAGATTTTTGATGATTTAGTAAAGAATGTTGACAGCAAAGCATTTCTGCTCTTCCCAAGGTTTTTAAGCTATTATTTCGAACAAAAATTTGTAAAAGAAGATGCAGAATTGCCCAAACAAGGTGTTCATTTTAAAATAAACTGTTTAACGCCTGAAACATTCTCTAGAATGTTGGCACCTATAAAAACAAAAGCAGATGTGCCTGCGCAGAATTTAGCAGATGAAACTGCTCCTCAGGTATCGGCTGCTGAGCCCACTGCTCCAGGTGATCAAAGCAGCACACCCACTGTTTTGAAACCCACACCTGCCACCACCAAAAAGACCAAAAAGAAAACATCCAGAAAGCCCCCCAAACCCAAATCAAAGGCACCTCTGGAAGATGAGATCCCAGAGCAAATGCCCGTGACAGCACAAAAGTCACCAATAACCATTGCTGCTACTTCCTCACAGCAGATGGAAGAAAGATCTCAACCCTTGCCTCAAACTCCTCCTGCATTCTCTCAAAAGGACCAGGTTGTAAGCACAAGGACCCCACAATATGAAGCTCTGGACCCACTCGGATCCATCTTCCACAGTCCTGATCCCAAGGACATGTCTCTTTCAACTCCTTTACCCTCACCCCCCCCCACATTACCACCATCCATTATACCTTTGTTGCATGCAGTTGATGTTACACAGACACAAACCAGTTCCTCTCAATCACCTATCACTGAGAGTATACTCCCACAGGTGACTGGATCTGATGCTAACATCTCTGCTATCCCAGCATCAACTGAGGAGGTTACACTGCAGGAGTTACAAGTAACTCCTGTCAGTAGTCCAAGTGGAGCAGCCACTACAAATGTTGAACCCACTGGTTTACGTTTGGATAGTGGTTACATTCATAAGACTCCCTTGAAGGCAATTTCTTCAATAGCATCACTGAGAACCACCAGTGAGTTTGTTTTAACCACTGGCAACATCAAAAGGTTATCAAGTGCTGAAGAAAGAAGTCCCCAGTACGAAGAACAAGGGGCATCAATGAATGATTTCTGGGATTCAGTCCCTAAGTCACACATTGGTACAACCACTGCTGGTGGGGATTCAGATGATCCCATTAACTTGGGTGATGATTCAAAATATCAGGAATTGACGGGCAGAGTTGAAAACTTAGAAACCTCAGTTGCTGAAATAAAGGATATGGTGCAGCAGCTGTTAAAAGCTCAGAAATCCCAATCCACTGCTCCTCCAACTCAAGCACCTGCTGCAAATAAGTTATGGAACATGTTCCAACCACTGCTGGAAAGACAAAAGCAGATAGCTGATCAGCAGCATGCTATACATGTTCAAAAGCTGACAAATATGGTGGAATCAAGGTTCAAAGATACTCAGGCAGATATCAAAGCTATCAAGGCTCACATTCAAAGTGCCTCTGGAAAAGTTCATTCCACTGTTCTCTTCATGAATGAACCCTTCCCAGATAATGCCAAAAGGGGGGAGAAGATCAAGTGGAAGAAAAAGGGAATTGATGATGGCATCTTCATTGAGCTAGAAAACAGCCAAACCACAGCTACTGTATCAACACACACCACATCACCACACACCACCATAACCACTGCTCCACCATCATCTGTGATCACATCACCAACAACAACTTTACCATCAAGAACAGCCACTCCATCATCACCTCCTGCCAAAAAGCAGAAGACAGCAGATGTTACAACATCTGCTGTAATGACAACAGTGGTTGAAACACCAGTTGTTCCAACTACTGTTAGTCAGCCACTCATCACCACTCAAACCACTGCCATCACAATCCCTGCTCAAAAGCAGAAGACATCTGCTGATACATCAGTAGTTGTAATGACAACAGCGGTTGAAACACCAGTTGTTTCAACAGCTGTTAGTCAATCATCTACCACTGCTCTCACCATTCCTACGTCACAAGCAAAATCCATTTCATCCACAAATCTTTACAAAAGAAAAAGAGAAACAACTCAAGCCACTGATGAAAAATATGATCCTGTTGCTGCAAAATATCCACTGGAACTAGATGCTGTAAAAAATGAGATGAAACAATTTTACACCGAGGATGATCCTTCAAAAAGAAGATTTCCTTCTCTCATAGGCTTCATAGTTCCAGAAGACATGGATGAATATCTCGAAATGAAAGCAAGGCAAGCAAAGATTCAAGCTAACTTGAATGCAAAGATCAAGGTGATAAAGCCATTTCTGAAAAATTGGAATTCTTACTTACAAAAGTCAAGCTGATGAAAGATTATGCACAAGTTCTGAGCAAAGAAAAGACAGATCAAAGAAAGGAGATGAGAAAAGAATTTATTGCATATATCATGAAAGAAAAATTCTATCCAGCTGAAGAAAACCAATTTGAAGAATGGCCAATAGTTGCTCTGAAGCATGAAGCAAACAAGATTGAAAGGATTAAAGGTGATCCAAGTAAGAAGAAGACAGCTCCAAATTGGAACAAATATAAAAAGCTAATTGCTGATCTTACTTCTGAATATAAAAAGAAGAAACAGGAGCTGGTAGATGCATAAGTGGACACTGCTGATGCCATAGCAAAATGGTCAAAACAGCATACTGATGAAGCTTATGAAAGGCTGAAGAAAAGAAGGATAACTGTCTCAGACACTTCAAAAAGGCCTGACTACAAAAAGCTTGAATAGCAGATTGAAAACCTCCAAAAACTATTCAAATCAGCAGATAATCCTATTCTTGTGTCAAACCAAGAAGAAGGAAAACAACTGTCTGAAGAAGAGGTAAAGAAAAGGAAAGCTGAGTACTTCAATGAAACCATCATGAAAATGGGTCTAAAAGAAGAGAGCTCAACAAAGCTTCAGAACCTTTTTAAGAAGGTATTAACTAAACCTGCATCACCAAACACTTCAACAGGCATGACAAACATTGAGAGGCAAGAGCTAATTGAAAAAGAGACTGCAGAAGACATAGCTGCAGCAAACAATGTCATTGAAATGGCCTTCAAAAGAATGTCTGAAAGTCTGCAAGTGTTCTCAAGGCCAACATCTCCAAACTCATCAAAAAATAAATCTCTCCCAAGAAACCCATTAGGATTAAAAGTACTAAAGTGGACGTCTGATCAAAAGACCCACGTATTGACCTTGGTCAGATCCAATGGCGAAATGAAGTATATATCAAGGAAAGAAGCACTAGGCCTTAGTGTTGAAGATTTGCAGGATCTCCTTGAACTTACATTGTGTAGGGATGAAGATGACTTGAGTTCCAAGGAATTTGAAGCAGAATTTAAAAGACAAGCTAGGGAACTTCTGATGAGGAATATAGGTCCAGAATAATGAAGGGTTTTGGTATTATCTGTTCCAGGGGGAGATTGTTGGGATTGAACCCTGCCAAAGGAACAGATAATGAAAGCCAAAACCGGATCACAACAGTGGACTCAAAATAAGCAGCTGTTTACACTTGGCTTTCCCCTTGACAGTGGTAATCTAACAGCTGATAGATCTTAAGTACTGCTCACTATAACAACTGATGAACCAAACACTGATGAAACTCTAAAGACTGCTGAAGACAAACACTGTTGCTCTATCTACTGTTGTTTCCTAAGTACTGCTGAAGACACAAGCACTGCCCATTCAAGGACTGATCACCTTTGAAGAAAGCACTGATACTCAACATCAGTGCTCAGGCTACAACAGCGGAACGTGAAGCAGTAGTTATCTCTTGTTTTGTATTGTACTTATAATCAGTTGTTACACATCAGTAGATTGTATAGAACAGTGTTTGTAGGTTGTTAGGTGGTTAGATGTCACTATCATGGTGACGTCAGCTTAGATGCCTCAGTGGTTTGGTTTGCCTATAAATGGAACAATATCATGTACTGTTACATTTGATTGACTGAGTGGATTCTTCTTCTTCAGTCCAATCCTTTCATCTTGTGCAACCAACCTTGGGGTATCAGGCTGAGGGGGAGCTTAGTATTGTAAGCATGCTTGTAATCATTTGCTTTGTAATTCAATCATTCGACTTAATGTGAAGCAATTGTTTATCATACTATTCTCTTCTTTGGATTGTGTTTACAAAGTTTGTATTCATTTCCGCTGCACTTTTCATTGTTTTGTATTCTCTGTATGTTCACTTTATACAAACAAACACAATCATGAGTGCCTCCGATCCTAACATCTTGAGACATACGCAATTACCTTTTTGCGTTGCATCAGCACACATCCTAATCCTAGTTTAGAAGCGTCACAATAAACTTCAAAATCCTTTGTTCCTTCTTGCAAGGCTAGAATTGGGGCATTTGTTAACCTTTGCTTTAAAATCCTAAAGGCCTCTTCTTGCCTAGGTCCCCATTCAAACATCACTGTTTTACAGGTTAGCTTAGTTAATGGCACGACTATCTTAGAAAAATCCTTAATGAATTGTCTATAGTATCCAACTAATCCTAGAAAACTTCTAACTTCCGTAGCTGATTGCGGGACCTTCCATTTGGTGATCGCTTCTATTTTGTAGGGATCTACGTGAATACCTTCGTGATTCACCATGTGTCCTAAAAATTGTACCTCCTGTAGCCAAAATTCACACTTCGAGAATTTGGCGTAAAGCTTTTCTTTTCTTAACAGAGTTAAGAGTTCACGTAGATGCTTACAATGCTCGTCCTGACTTTTGGAGCAAATAAGTATATCGTCGATGAAGACAATTACAAATTTATCCAAGTACGACTTACAGATCCTATTCATCATGTCCATGAATGCTGCAGGAGCATTTGTTAGTCCAAAAGGCATGACTGTAAACTCGTAATGACCATACCTAGTTCTGAAAGCAGTTTTAGGTATGTCTTCTTCTTGTACCTTTAACTGATGGTATCCGGAGCGTAAATCTATCTTAGAAAAATATCTAGCTCCCTGAAGTTGATCGAAAAGATCATCAATCCTAGGTAACGGGTATCGATTCTTAATAGTAACCTTATTTAGCTCCCTATAATCGATACACATTCGCATGGAACCATCTTTCTTTTTCACAAACAGCACTGGTGCTCCCCAAGGGGATGAACTAGGTTGAATAAATCCTTTACTGAGCAATTCATCTAACTGCTTTTTCAATTCTAACATTTCGGTGGGTGCTAGTCGATAGGGTGCCTTGGCTATTGGTGTTGTTTCAGGAATTAGATGAATTCTAAACTTTACTTCCCTATCTGGTGGTAATCCTGGTAGCTCTTCTGGGAATACATTCGAGTATTCTGTTACTACAGGAATTTCCTTAAGTTCCTTACTTTTAGTGTTAATGATTACCAAAATCATATACACTATTCATTGTTTTCGCTCGTAGCTAGCAACTTTTATTACCGAAATGAACTTTAATGGTTTGCGTGGCTTATCTCCTGTAATCATAATTACTTCTCCTGCGGGTGTATGAATTTTTATAGAATTCTTATCACAGAGGATTCGAGCATGGTTGGCTACTAACCAATCCATTCCTAATACGACATCGAACCCGGCTAAATTCATAGGTAGCAGGTTTGCAGAAAATTTATGACCTGAAAGTTCTATCTTTCCTTCTCGTAGAACCTTATCTATGTTAACAGAATTACCGTCAGCCGTTTCTACCATATAAATCTGCCTAAGTGTGGTTAAGGGTAGCTTAAGAGCTTGGCAGAAAGAAGTATTTATAAAACTTTGGTTTGCACCAGAGTCAAATAATACTTTTGCATAAACGTCGTGAACTAGGAACGTACCCGTTACCACGTCCGGAATCAGATCTGCTTCCTGGGTTGTTAGCTGAAAAGCTCTTGCGTTCTTCTTATTAGTTCCTTCAGCAGGTTTGGTCTTGTTGTCAGCTGGTTTGACTAGTTTAGGGCAGTCTGGTCTAAAATGTCCAGCTTCTCCACAGTTGAAGCAAACCGTTGATTTCTTTCTTCTGCATTCTTCTTCTTGGTGCCCCGGAATTTTGCAGAAATTACAGTACCCCTTACATTTTCCAAAGTATTGTCTTTTACAGGTACTGCAAAATGGAGCAGTGGAGGATTGCCCAGTTCCTCTTTTCTTGAAGTTGCTACTATTATTACCCCCACGAAATCCCTGGGTAATTTTCTGGGCCAATTCCTTTTTCCTGCTTTCTTCTCGCGTACGCACCAGTCCGTCGGTCGAGGTGTTGGCTAATTCCAGCGCAGCGTCAATTGTGCGAAGTCTTGCAGCTTTGACGATATCACGAATCTCACTAATTAAACCCCAAATATAGCGAGAAATAAGTACCGGTTCTGGCGAAGCCAGAGTTGGTACAATTCGGGCATATTCGAAGAATTTTGAAGTATACCCTCGACAGTTCACATCTACGATCCGGTGACTCAGGAATTTATTTGCCATTTGTTCCTTTTCATACTCGGGACAAAATTTTCTTTCCACCAATCGCTTAAATTCTTCCCAGTTCATGGCATATGCCATGTCACTTCCCTTGGCTTGTAACACCGTATTCCACCATTCTAATGCTTCTTCCTTGAAAAGGTGAGAAGCATACATAACCTTGTCTTCTTCGGCGCATTTACTTATTTTAATTACTGCCTTGGTCTTTTCTAACCAACGCAACGCAGCAGTCGCCCCTTCATTGCCTGTAAATTCAACGAGTTTACAGGGAAGAAATTCTTTATAAGTGCAACCAGGTGTTGAAACTTTCATTTTCTTGAGTATTGGGGCTTGAACCACATTATTATCATTGTTGCCGCCTCCATTTACACTGTTACTAAAATTATCATCACGGGTGCCTTTGCTGTGGTTAGCTTGCGAAGGTTCAATAGGACTTTTAACAGCAGTGACGATTTCCGGGATAGCATTGGCTATTCCCTAGGAAACGATATTTTCTATATCCTGCCTATTAAGAAAATGATCCTCATGGTTTTGTTCAGATTGATTAACTTCATTGACTGGTTGGTTTTCCGCGTTTTCCATCTGAATAATCAACAATATATGTAAATTATTTTCCACAAAATATATAACAACCAAACACCATAAAGCAATCACACATAATCACATCAACACGTATAGCCAAAACTGTCGACTTTGCGACTTTCATATTTTATATATTAGTATGCATCAATACACACCGAGTATTTTACAAAAGTTTTATTTTGAGTTATTTTACATAATTATACTTTTATTATTTATTATTATATTATTATTATTAAACACATAACCACAGTCAGCTGACATTTCAGAAACGACGCTCCCTCTCGTCGTATTTCCATGAGATTTGCTCTCCCACTTCTCGGATTCGATTTCCTGCGTCCACCAGTTCCTCACCATAGTGGCGGAGTTCAGCCAAGTTTTCCGTGCTCATAGGTGGGTTTGGTGCAGGCTCAGGGTAAAATGGGGAAAATAGATGTTGGGGTTATTCATGAAGTTCTGAAATTGCCAGTCACTTGTCCACCACTCTTCCAGCTAGCCGGTAACAAGTTGGGGGTTCACAATGGGGTCTGGAATAGCAGGTTCCAAATTAACTAGAAGTTTGGATTCAGCAGGGTAATTGAAGAGGTTTTCATCGGCAGGTCCGATGAGGTCACAGTTGGCAAGTTTGCGATCAAGTTCCTCCCATGGTGGCATTTCCTGGGCTTGCCCTGAACTTTTCCCGATCTCCTTTCCTTTCCCTTTGTCTTTTGGATCCTCAGTCTTTTTAACCTTCTGTGCAGTTGGCTTCTTCCTACGCTCACGTTTCCAGTCCAAAATTCTCCTCCTCTTTTTAGGCTTTGGTTTCTCCTGCGTTTGGGCCTGGAACATCATGGGTTCTTCAGTATCTGCTTGGTAGTCGGATGGGTTTCCTGTGGTATCCATATCAGTGGTATGGATAGTAAAGTTTCGGAGTGCCTCCGATAGTTCGTTCAAGCTGTTAGCACATACGCAGAAACACACACAAATTTAAGTTAAAATTTTATTTATCTATTTAAATTTTCACAGAATCACAAAATGGCAATTTGAAAAATTAAGTATTTCTAAATACTTAATTGGCTTAAATCAGTGGCTCTGATACCACCTTTTTCTGTCACGTCCCCCGATCTCGGTTTTACCCGTTTCAGGAGCTGTGGGACAGAAACCAGTGGTATTGTTTATTTTGGCAGCGGAGAGTTTGACAGGATCTTTAAAAACTGAAAATGCCCAATTATTTTATTTCACATTTTGGGACAAAAACCCATAATTTACAATAAGGGTAATTTCACTGGGAAATCCCTATTTTTACAAAAACATGTTTATTTCTTTTATTTACTGAGCCACATTCTTCAAGTTGGTGTGCTACGCGACACCTTTCCTGGTTCACAGTAAATCACCTGAAACATGTTTAAAAAGATTTTATCAACGGGGAAATACTGGCGAGTCACTCAAGTTTATAAAATGACCTATTAGTTATAGATTACAGCATAAGAGCGATTACAATGGCCACTATCTTGTCATTTTCTTGCCCCGTGTCATACCCTGGTGACGATGGTCATACCACCACTGGGTCCTTTTTACCCAATAGTGATGATTATCACTGTTAAAAAGTGAGAAACAATAGTAATGTGCACAATACCCCACTTGCCAGTAAATTTAAGATAACCGAGTCTTAATCCCTGTAACATATAACTGGAAAACATTTAGGTGTTTGTAAAATACTTTTGACAAATGACTCACATTGCAAGTTTATTTGGACAGAACCTTGCCTACTGATTTAGTCTCGTAACCTAGGTAAATAACAATGCACATGAAACTAGGTCAGTAACTTAATACAACATTTACGATAAGCTCATGAAATCAAAACCCTCACGACGAATGATAAAGTATAGCCCGAATTCGGGCAGCACTTAAACATCCATCGGATCGGTTTCAATCGATCGGACATTGTATCGTAGCAGTGATCGAGTTATTACCATGTTGTCGTAGCAGAGATTCATTCTGGTGTGTGTTTTTGAATGAAACAGTGAATATCTCAACGTACGAAATGAAATTTTACGTCGAAACACAACAGCCATGCAAGTGCCAAACTCCTGAGCTTTATACTGAATTTTGGCCCCTCTCGCGTGGCTCGCCAGACCCACCTAATCCCGACGCGTGGCGCGACGGCTACCCTTTTAGGTAGGGTAGCCTCGTGTCCCACATAGCCCAGGTGAGTCAACAATAAACGAAATTCTTGATTTACATGCAGTTTTAAGGATAATTATCAATTAGGGGATACCCCCTTGAGTTTTAGGGGCCCCTGATCCTAGTTACGATTGTTCTGAAAAATTATGGGTCATGCCATATTACTTGGGGGTCTCAATTAGGGTTTCCTAATGGGCATTAATAAAATAAGAAATAGTAATTTTGGCGAGAGTTGTTACAGGCGGGGTTCCGTTTATTTTTAGTGTTCTCTAATTTGGGTCCGGATGCTTTTGAATTCGGATTAGGTTTCAGGTTTAGAAAAAAATGGACAACTCGGTTATGTCACACCCCTATTTTCCACGTGTCACCGGTGGGCCCGGTGGTGAGTATCGTGACGTAATTGATATCATCATAGTCAAACAACACAACATATAAATGCACAGCGGAAGCAAAAGAGATAGATTTATTTCAACTGAATAAATTGTAATATTAAGTATCACAAAACAGTCGAAACAGATCCTCAGGCGTATCGAAATAAAAAGGAAAATTGTTCAACAGACTTTGGCATCTAAAGCTTGCGAGACTTGAGTAATGATGCCTGGAGTAGCCAGCCTATTTCGTTTAGTACCTGCACTTAGCCTTTTTGGAAAATACGTCAGTTTACACTGGTAAATACAACTTAACTGACTCATTTTGAAAAGAGTTTGAAAATTGATTTGAATGCACTTCGGCAAAATATCTTTTATAACTTGGGACAATTATTCAAAATAATCTTGTATACAGTTTTACTCATTTGTCGTCCATTAGGGCCGGTTTGTAGGGCCGGACTTAAGTTAACTGACACGCCACAGGTATAATGCCCACAAGGTCGATTCCTTATAGTGGGATACCAGTTTTTACATAATGCAACTGTCAGGTGTACGCCTACACCCCGTGCTTAGGTCGTGGCCATTTCATGAATGATGCCAAGGATATCCGGGACATGGTCATTTAACCCCCAAAGGCCATACACCAAATAATACATATCAAACGGGTCATGTAAATACATCAATCATAATCCGATTTAAATGACTACATACACCCGACCAAGCGGTACTCTTATAGTACCGTATCCCAAGCCCGTATAGGGAAAATAAGTTAAGGGTATTTACCTGAGCAAAGTATAATTCAAATACAGCAAGTGCACGTAGCTTTTACTGGGCTCCTAATCTGGAACGAAGGTTTTAATAACCTATTAGAATCCTAACGGGTCTTTAATTTAGCCTAAGCTTTAGACCGGTTAGTTTTCAAAGGAAGGCACGGTTCAAACGCATGATAAAGCGAAGACCGGCTTAGAATGTGGTTTTGACCCGACAAGCTTGTATACTTGCTTAATATGGGTAACTTAAACACATTCTGAATTTTGAGACAAAAACGATATGGTTTGCCTCGTTTCGGCTAATACATGTAAACTAGTTACATAGACCGATCCGAACGCAAAACATGCGTAACGGGTAACCATAAGAGTCATGAACAAGTTCCACAAGTTAATATGCCTTAAATATGTTGTGACATCAGTAGGATGTCTTCTATTATGCCCAAAATGATTTTAAACCCAAATTACACCTCGTAAGGGTATTTTGGTCATTTAAAAGGTTATAAAAGGGTTTAAATACGTTTTTGAGTTTCGGGTCTGATGTAATCAGTAAAAATACTCAATTTACTAAGTTATATCAGTAGGGTATAACTTATATGTGAATTTTATCACTTATAACCAAACTATGCATCTTAAGGGCATTTTGGTAATTTCACATAGGTTTAAAGGTCAAAACTGGAATTCTGAGTTTAAGACTTTTGCATACTGCTAAAGTATGAAAATTTACTTAGAACATCAGTAGGTACCAAACCTTATATTTACAAAATGATTTTAATACATACTATGCGTTAAAAACGCTTAAAAGGCAATTTGGAGCCATTTCCGGGTTTTCAAGGGAAAGCTGAAAATTTTATTATTCCAGAAGGCTCAAAATACTTTATTTATCATATTAGATCAGTAGAAAAAGGTTTGAGGTCAAAAGGATTTGTAAAACTCATTTTATAGCCCAAAAGGGCAAAACCGGCAATTACCGAATCAAGCTTAGAATCCTAAGTTTTGCTCAACCTAAAAATAAATAAAAATCTTCAAAAATCCCAAAATATTATATTACATCAGTGGGTAATAAGTTTGGTATTAAAAATTGGGTTTAGATAGGCTATATGCTAATTATGCGGTTTATTTACTTAAAGGCTTCTTAATTACGCTAATGAGCATAACTCTTAATCTAGACCTCAAACTGATGCCAAATTCTAGGGAAAAGTTTATAAACCAGTAGTGAAGGTTTCTATCCTTTCACTTTTTCAAAAATCGTATTTTAAGGTGATAAGGGCATAATAGTCAACATTTAAGCATTTAACGGAATCATGCATATGAATTGGATAACCAATGAACCAAGTTGTATAATCACAGAGGGTTATACTTATTGGTAACTTGGTCCTATTAAAGCTCTAAGGCATTCCTAATTCATGCTCAAACGAGTCAGAACTGAAAGTCAAAGCATAAGTCAAACTATGCGACTTTCGGTCCCGAACCGAGCTTAAACTGAAAATTGTCGAGTTGAACATGTTTAGACATGTTCTTATATTAATTACCAAGTTATATGAGTGTCAAAACAGGTTTCATAGCTTACACATTAATAATTATGTGTTTATTTACAAAATAGCTTCCTGTTGACTTTTTGTAACTAAGTTTGACTCGACAGTTGACCTAGTTAGAGTGGGAATCAGAGGGTGCCCATTTAAGGGTTTAATGCCCACATAATTACCAACTCATAGGTACTTTCATAATGATAATTGACTGGAGCAATTAAGATTAATGACGAAGTCAAATCTTAATTACGACGGTTTGACTTTTAGGAATATAAGCTAATTAAAATGACTAAACAAGGATTAGAACTCTTACTTAAGGTCCTTGCTATCTTTTCTACACTTCCAAGTCTTCTCCTAAAGCCAGGTAGCTCCAGAAACCAAGTTGTGAAGTTGCAAGTGAAATGAGCAATTGAAGATCACAACTTCATGTCCTTATATAGGTTTCTTGAATCAATTTGATCATGCCAACAAGGTCTACAAGTGATATGGGATCATTCCAAGTGTCCCTAGGTTCCTTAAAACCATCAAACAAGCTCCAAGTATTGAAAACCAGGCTTCTAAGTCGGTTAAACCGGCTGTAACAGACAGCTGTCAACATTTTCTGTATCTGGCAGTCCCAAGCGGCCCGCGTAAGATGTATGGGAGATCTTACACGGCCCGTATGGCCCTCCTGCCAGACTTCCAAGTTTGCTATATTTACACTTTTGGCCCCTGATCCTTCCAAACTTGATTTTTGCTTCATATCTTGCACTTTTAACCGCCAAACTTGACTTTTAAGGACCCCAAATCATAAACCAACTTTGTTAGGTCCCCGGTAATTCAAACGTTCACCGAAAAGCCTTGAATTTCAACGTTGACGCTTTTAACCCCTCGTATACGAATATTGTCATAACTTTCTCATACTTTATCGAACCCTTGTGAAATTTTTATCACACATTCTTGTGAGTATAATTTATCATTACAAAGCTTTGGGTCTGCTAAAAGATCACTCAGAGGTATACTTTAAACATGTTGACACATTTGCCCCTGTAGTTTGTAATTCCTCACTTTCTTTCACAATTAGCTTCGTATGATCCATGACTTATTCGTTTGAAGGTATAAACATCTTGTAGGGCTACTTTAAAAATATATTTATCCATTGTTGACATTCTGGATCCTTATATTCACACAGTTTCCTTGTTTGTCAACTTTAGCCCTTTTAATTCAGTCCCTTGCACGTTTAAAGTCCATGACACGTGTCGATATAATATTGGACATGAATTTTTTTGAGGTGTTACATCCTCACCCCCTTAAAAGAAATATCGCCCTCGAGATTTACTGAAATAAATGAGGGTACTTTTCTTTCATCGTGGATTCTACCTCCCACGTGTATTCGGGACCTCTGCGGGCATCCCATTTGACCTTTACAATAGGTACATGCTTCCTCCGAAACTTCTTAACCTGTCGATCCTTAATCGACAAAGGTTTTTCCACAAATTTTAAGCTCTCATCTATGTGCACATCTGTATGTGGTATGACTAGCGATTCATCAGCTAGACATTTCTTCAGATTGCAGATGTGGAATACATTATGAATACCACTGAGCTCTTCAGGTAAGTTTAACTTATAAGCTACTGATCCTACACATTCGATGATCTCGAATGGTCCTATATATCTCGGGCTTAACTTACCTTTCTTACCAAATCGCATCACCCCTTTCCAAGGCGACACCTTAAGTAAAACTTTATCACCAACCTCGAACTTGAGGGGTTTTCGCCTTTTATCAGCATAGCTTTTCTGCCTATCCCTGGCAGCTTTCAGGTGATCACAAATCTAGACAATCTTGTCCGTCGTCTCGAAGACTATTTCAGGTCCTGATAATTGAGTGTCTCCCACTTCTGCCTAACAGATGGGCGTTCTGCATTTCCTACCATATAATGCCTCAAAAGGCGCAGCCTGAATGCTTGTATGGTAGCTATTATTGTAGGAGAACTCGACCAATGGCAGGTGCTTATCCCAGCTACCGCCTAAATCAATTACACATGCACGTAGCATGTCTTCCAAAGTTTGGATAGTACGCTCACTCTGCCCATCCGTCTGAGTATGGTAAGCCGTACTAAAGTTCAACTGCGTGCCCAAAGACTGTTGGAAACTTTTCCAAAAATGAGATGTATATCTAGTATCCCTGTCAGAGATAATAGATACGGGTACGCCATGCAAGGATACAATCTTGTCTACGTACAATTGGGCTAACATGTCAGAACTGTAAGTTTCCTTAATAGGTAGGAAGTGTGCTGTCTTAGTCAGTCTATCTACTATCACCCAAATAGTATCATTTCCTTTCTTAGTCTTTGGCAACTTGGTGATGAAATCCATCGTCACCGTTTCCCATTTCCAAGCGGGAATTTCAGGCTGTTGTAGCAAACCTGACGGTTTCTGATGTTCAGCTTTGACTTGAGCACACGTCAAGCATTTAGCTACATAGGCAGCTATAGACTTCTTCAAGCCTATCCACCAATAATTCGCCTTTAAATCCTGGTACATCTTATCAGCTCAAGGATGAACGAAACATTTGGAACTGTGGGCTTCCTGGAGGATAACATCCCGAAGTCCTCCATAAACTGGAACCCATATTCGTCCATTTAACCTTAGGATTCCGTCCTTGCCATAGGACAACTGCTCCTCAGTTACTCCTAGCTTTTCATCAGGGTAGTTAGCTTATAGCACAGCTTCCTTCTGCGCAGCTAACAACCTTTCATTCAAGCTATTCTTTATCTCAATGCTCTTGGCATTGATTCTTATAGGCTTTACCCTTTCTTTTCTGCTTAAGGCATCAGCAACCACATTTGCCTTGCCTGGATGGTATGTTATTTCACAATCATAATTGTTTAAAGTTTCCATCCATCGTCGCTGCCTCATATTCAAGTCCTTCTGATTAAACAAATGTTGAAGGCTCTTGTGATCAGAATAGATCACACACTTAGTTCCATATAGGTAATGCCTCCATAGTTTTAGTGCGAATACAACGGCACCCAACTCCAAATCATGGGTGGTGTAATTCTTCTCGTGCACTTTTAACTGTCGTGAAGCATAGGCAATAACCTTGCCTTTCTGCATTAACACACAACCCATACCAGTGTGTGATGCATGACAATATACCACAAACTCCTCAATCCCATCTGGCAATGTCAACACAGGAGCATTGCTCAACTTCTTCTTCAAAACATCGAAGGATTCTTGCTGCTTAGCCCCCAGTCAAACTTGCTATTCTTGCGAGTGAGTAAAGTCAGGGGCGCTGCAATTCTTGAGAAGTTTTCTATAAATCGCCTATAGTATCCTGCCAGTCCTAGGAAACTGCGAATCTCCGTAGGCGTCTTTGGCTCTTGCCAATTCATAATAGCTTCGATCTTAGCGGGATCTACTTGGATACCACGCTCACTAACAACATGTCCAAGAAATTGGACTTCACGGAGCCAAAATTCACACTTAGAAAATTTGGCATAAAGCTTTTCTTGACGAAGTAGTTTCAGAATGCAATGGAGATGCTTCTCATGGTCAGCTTGATTCTTTGAGTAGATGAGGATGTCATCGATGAAGACGATAACAAATCTATCCAAATAAGGCTTGCAGACACGATTCATGAGATCCATGAATGCGGCAGGTGCATTAGTGAGCCCAAAAGGCATCACTAGGAACTCGTAATGACCATAGCGAGTCCTAAATGCAGTTTTATGTACATCTTCATCTTTAACCTTCAGTTGATGATAGCCTGACCTTAAATCGATCTTAGAGAAGTAGCTTGCCCCTTGTAATTGATCGAACAGATCGTCGATCCTGGGCAAAGGATACCTATTCTTGATAGTGACCTTATTAAGTTCTCGGTAATCGATGCACAGACGCATCGAACCATCCTTTTTCTTAACAAATAGGATTGGCGCTCCCCAAGGAGACGAACTAGGTCTAATAAAACCCTTGGCTAACAAATCATCTAGCTGTGTCCTAAATTCCTTCATCTCTGTTGGTGCCAACCTATAAGGCGCTCTAGCAACAGGTGTTGCCCCGGGGATAATGTCAATTCTGAATTCCACTTGCCTATCTGGTGGTAAACCAGGTAGTTCTTCAGGAAAGACTTCAGGGTATTCAGAAATGACTGGAATATCTTCGACCTTAGGCTTCTGCTCGTCGACCATTACTTGCGCCATGTAAATAACTGATATTCGCTAATTTACACATATTTTAGTCCCCCGTTTTACCCCTATTTTATGCGTTTTCGGCCGTAAAACCGTCATTCGGATACTTAATTATCTACATTTTTTTACAGGCCTAAAACAGCATACCAGACAAGATGATAACGAAAACGAGGACTTTCTGGACAAAACGACAAAGCTGCGGACATTCTGTTAAGGATTCTGAACTGGGCCTGTGGAACGACCGTTCCACCTGATGCACGGTCGTGCATCTCCGACAAAGTTGATCAACCCGGCAATGAACGAGAGGTGCGACTGGGCGTTCTAGGAAAACAAGGCGGCTCGGTGAAGAACGGTCGTTCCATATGAAGAACGACCGTGCGTATCCGATGAACCAACAGAGTCTCGGTGATGAACGGTCAGTGCGACTCGGCGTGCAACAACAACCCGGAACTGAACGACCGTTCCACCCAAAGAACGGTCGTGCGATTTCGAATCTGGTCAACGATCTGATGACGTCATGCGGTATGGTGGACCACCACCAATAATTGCTTAAAGTGCACGGCCGTGCCAAACCAAGAACGACCGTGCAACTTCGAAAAAGCATAAAAACAGAACAGAACCATTCTATTAGTAACTCTGGAATTTTGGAGAGCTTTACAGGCGATTTTGAGGCTCCGAAGGCTTCTGCTTTCACTCGGATTCAAGCCACATTGCCCGGTTTTGCTCATTTACTATCTGGATTCTTAATCTTGTGCTTGTTTATGGTTGGGTTTTCTAATCTTTCCATGTTTTTGTTAATCTTTCAAGCATTTAGGTTAATGTTTATGTATTATTGTAGCCTTTGGGCAAAAACACAACAATCCCTTGCTTGATTATAACCATTAGTATGTTAATCTATGTTTGTAATGAAATTTGGAAGTGTTTTCTATGATTATCTTTGATGATTAGTTTGCAACCTTGTTATTGATATTGATTTCTTGATTATAAGTAATTGTGTTGGATGATTGGTGCTTGGTTAGGTAAGATAGTTGAAAAATGAAGCTTATTTAATCATGTATTAGTAAACTTTTAATTTGGTTAACTAGCCTAACTTGGTTAAAATGTGGGCACCATGATACTCTAACGGGTTAGTGGTTTAATAAAATGTAATTATTGTTAATCAAGAAAGCTTGCCCTCACGGAAGGACTCTAACGGGTTAGATGGTGTTGTTATGAATTCTTGCCATGATTTGTTAGCTTAGT
The DNA here is from genome assembly GCF_002127325.2 of Helianthus annuus. Classification (NCBI taxonomy): domain Eukaryota; kingdom Viridiplantae; phylum Streptophyta; class Magnoliopsida; order Asterales; family Asteraceae; genus Helianthus; species Helianthus annuus. The sequence continues at coordinate 170,255,190 of NC_035443.2, read as the reverse complement.
TAGTAGTTTCGGCCAAAATTGCTATCTTGGTGAATTTATGCGCAAGATTTGTAAAATGAACTTGGTTGTGATTTAATCTAGTTTATGCTTGTCTCGGTGGTTGCATTGTGTTTATCGGTGTTGCTTTCCTTGATTAAGTGAGGTTAGAAAACTCATAACGGATGACTAACTTATATTTAGGAGATTTTCATAGACATTTATCAATTGCACGTTAAAGAACAGTTTTAGGTGGTTAAAGTGTGTTTATCGTTTTAACTTTCCGAATGATTGTCATGTTAGGATTCCCGAAAGGGATACTAATTGTCTCGAAATGGAAAATTGACCGAATGCTTCTAGTGCCAAAACTGACTTAGATGACATGCTTTGGTTGTGTATTAAGCAAGGCTATTTATATATAATTTACTATGTTTTATAAGTATTTATTTATGCTTACTTTAGATTAATTAAAACCAAAACAACGTATGTTTTTACCGGTAATTTAGTGGCAAAGGTCTAGTACTATTTCTCCGCCCATTTCCGTGGATCGATACTTGGTTCTTACCGATACTTTACTACATATATGACAGGGTACACTTGCCCTTTCGTGTGTGTTTTGATGTAAAAGTAATAATCACTTTTATAAATTTAAAACCAATTCGTGTGTAATTTCATTGTAAAAATATGTGTAGTCACGCACGTACCAAGTTTTTGGCGCCGCTGCCGGGGAATGGCGAGTTTTAGGAACGACCCGAGTCATTGTGTTATCGGTGTATATACTTGTTAATATTTGTGTATATTTTCGTGATTATTTATTTGTTGATTTATTTGTTAATATTTCTAGCTTTTAATTCAATTTATTCATTTTCGTGATTCTTTTGTACACTTGTAAATTTCTATTCTATTTATTTGTTCAATCCGGATTTATTTATTCATTTATTCTTTGAGTTTTCGGCTCTTAAAAATCATTTTCATACTAGCCGATTCGATTATTTTCGTTGCTTTAATTTTTATAAAAATTTCGGCCCATTTTCGGATTTTTATAAATTTTACAGCCCATATTTATACATATTCTGCTTCTATTCAGCTAAAAAAAACAGCATCATTATATTAATAAAATATTCATTGTGTTAGTTTTTCGTTTGCAGGTTGATGTCCTCAACTCCCGCGCCCGCTATTGCTGAGCCGACTGACGAACCAGCGCATAATCTTAGAAGAAGTAAGAGGCTGCGCGAAAGGTCGCTTGTCGTTGCACAACGCATAGCAAATGCAATCGACGAGCCGGTGATTATCTCTGAAGACGAAAGCTCAGAGGACGAGGAGAGAGTCGTCATGGCGGACGACGACCGACCGTTGAATGAAACGAATCAGCCCGGAAGGGCAGGCCTGGAGCCGAGTATCCTTCAGCCCACTATAGATGCACCTAATTTTGAAATTAAATCTAGTGTTATTAACATGGTGCAGAATTCAGTACAGTTTGACGGACGTGAGCATGAGGATCCCGGGAGGCATATCGCTGCTTTTCTTGCTATTTGTTCGACATTTAGGATTACAGGTGTTTCGGAGGATGCGATTCGGTTGAGGTTGTTTCCGTTTTCGTTACGTGACAAAGCTAGAGCTTGGCTTATGTCACTTCCTGCCGGGTCCATCAGGACCTGGAATCAGTTGGCGGAGCAGTTTATGCAGAAATATTTTCCACCTGAGAAAACGAACAAACTACGGAACCGGATTGTTTCCTTTCGCCAGGACGAGGGCGAGTCGTTGCATGCGGCTTGGGAGAGATTCAAGGATTTGTTGATTGATGTGCCACATCATGGCTTCTCCAAGCGACAGCTGGTTTTGACGTTCTATCAGGGGCTCAGCTATAATACGCAAGAGCGATTAGACGTGAACGCGGGAGGCGATCTTGGAACTAAGACGCCGACTGAAGCGTATGATATTATAGAAAAAGTGGCGTTGAAATCCAGCTCGCGTCGGGACGGAGATAGAGGTCGGGCATCATCATCATCATCTCGTTCAGGAGTTCATGCTGTAGACGACTACACGGACATTACTGCACAAATCTCGGCTCTTGCATCGAGATTCGACAGGTCCCAGATGATTGCGCATGCTGGCTCGGGATGTGACCAGTGCGGAGTGTCACACGAGCCTGGGGCATGTTTTCAGGGAGTCGTATATGAGGGCCACGAAGAAGTAGATTTCGTGAGTAATCAGGTAAGGCCGCAGAACAACCCGTACAGCAACACCTATAATCCCGGTTGGAGAAATCACCCAAATTTTGGGTGGCGAGCGAACACAGGAAATCAGAACCCATTGGGGTTCACTCAGCGTGCTCCAGCGCCTCAGCAGGGTCAGCAGTACCAGCAGTACAACCAACCCTACCAGCAGCGTCCATATTCGTACCAGAATCAGGGCACTAGGAGTAGCTCCCAGCAGCAGGCCCCTCAGTCTAGTTCCAAGCTGGAGGATATGATGGCTCAGCTTCTCTCTAGCTCTGAAAAACGATACCAACAAAGCGAAGATCGTTTTCTAGCTAACGAGGGAGAAATGAGGAGTCAGAAGGCCTCGATTCAGAATATCGAGAATCAGGTTGGTCAGCTGGCACAGATGATGTCCAAAAGACCCCCAGGCGGTCTTCCGGGTAATACAGAACCAAACCCGGGCGGACACAGGGATGTGAATGCTGTCATGACCAGGAGTGGAAAAACTACCGGACCCGTCATATCGGACTCAACACCGATCACTGAAGCGGTCCCGACTGACACACCGGACGAGGTGCAAGCCAGGCTACGCCCAGCAAGTGCAACACAAGTCCAGGAGCCGGTCAAAGATTACACTCCTCCAGTACCTTATCCAGGCAGGCTGAAGAAGCAGAAGAATGAAGAACAATACGGTAAGTTCCTTGAGTTGTTTAAGCAACTACACATCAATATACCGTTTGTTGAAGCCTTGGCCCAGATGCCAAAGTATGCGAAATTCCTTAAGGATATCCTCTCGAATAAACAGAAGCTCGAGGATATATCATGTGTGGTGATGAATGAAACTTGTTCCGCCGTTCTGCAAAACCGTCTGCCCACGAAAATGGGAGATCCTGGTAGCTTTACGCTCCCGTGTTTGATTGGAAACATGTCTGTTAGCCATGCATTGGCTGACTTGGGAGTGAGTATTAACCTTATGCCGTATAAGGTTTTTACTAAACTGGATCTGGGTGAGCCGTCACCCACTAGGATGAGCATTCGGTTGGCAGATCGCTCAATAAAGTATCCGCGCGGATTTGTGGAAAACATGCTTGTAAAAATCGATAAATTTGTTTTCCCCGTGGATTTTGTTATCCTTGACATGGACGAAGATTCAAGGGTACCTTTGATACTTGGACGTCCTTTCCTCAATACAGCAAGGACGATTGTTGATGTGGCAGCTGGCCAAATCACGCTCCGAGTGAATGATGAGCACGTGACATTCGATATCAAAAGATCGATGCAGCATCCGCAATGTCACGATGACATGCTTTACTATGTCGACATTGTCGATGCATGTGTGTGCTCTCATTTTCAAGGTACTATTGACGAGATTGATTCGGACACACGTCTGTCGTGTGGGGACCTGATTGGCATTACGCAGGAGGGCCACGATTTCGAGCAGCCAGTCTATCAGATTGGTGACGATGGTTCCCAGAGTCCGGAGAGATTTCTTGAAATTGACCATGTGAAAAAGGAGGAAGCAGAGCCTTCGGTTGAAGATCCGACGCCTTTGGAGTTGAAAGAACTCCCACCACATCTCGAGTATGCATTTCTGGACGAGGAGCGTCGCCTACCGGTCATAATTTCGGCATCATTGGAAAAGGATGAGAAAAATCAGCTTCTCGAGGTTCTGAGACTTCATAAGAGAGCCATTGCATGGAAAATCATGGATATCAAGGGCATCAATCCTTCTTTTTGTACTCACAAGATTCTGATGGAAGACGAGTACAAACCATGTGCACAGCATCAGAGGCGTTTAAATCCAAATATGCAGGACATGGTGAAGAAGGAGGTGATTAAGTTGTTGGATGCCGGCATGATTTATCCTATTTCGGACTCTGTGTGGGTGAGTCCGGTGCAGGTTGTACCTAAGAAAGGTGGTATGACTGTAGTTTCAAATGATAGGAATGAGCTAATTCCTACCCGTACCGTCACTGGGTGGCGAGTTTGCATTGACTACCGCAAGCTCAATGATGCTACTCGCAAGGATCACTTCCCGCTTCCATTCATCGACCAGATGTTGGAACGTCTGTCGGGGAAGTTGTATTACTGTTTCCTAGACGGATTCTCTGGGTACTTTCAGATTCCTATCGCTCCTGAGGATCAGGAGAAGACTACCTTTACATGCCCCTTCGGCACATTCGCCTACCGGCGGATGCCTTTCGGGTTATGTAATGCACCAGCGACCTTCCAGAGATGCATGGTTGCAATTTTCCATGACATGATCGAGGATTCCATGGAGGTTTTCATGGATGATTTTTCGATATTTGGGGATTCCTTCGATCATTGCTTCGAAAATTTGAGAAAAATGTTGAAGAGGTGTGAGGATACGAATCTGGTCCTGAACTGGGAGAAATGCCACTTCATGGTGAAGGAGGGCATAGTTCTGGGACATAAGATTTCGCATGCTGGTATGGAGGTCGATCCAGCCAAAGTGGATATCATTTCACGACTTCCGCCCCCCACCTCTGTTAGAGCTATACGGAGATTTCTTGGTCATGCCGGGTTCTATCGGCGATTCATCAAAGATTTTTCAAAAATCGCCAGACCCATGACCCGTTTGATGGAGAAAGACGCTCCGTTCATATTCGGAGATGATTGCTTGAGAGCCTTTGACCTTCTCAAGCAAAAGTTGATTGAGGCCCCTATTTTAGTTGCACCGGACTGGAGTTTGCCGTTTGAGATTATGTGCGACGCGAGTGATTACGCTATAGGGGCCGTTCTTGGCCAAAAGAGAGAAAAGCACTTTCACCCGATCTATTATGCGAGCAAAACTCTTCACGACGCTCAGGAGCATTATACCACGACAGAAAAAGAGCTCTTGGCGGTCGTTTTCGCATTTGACAAATTTAGATCGTACTTGGTGCTTTCGAAAACCGTTGTATATACTGATCACGCTGCCATCCGATATCTCTTCAGCAAACAGGACGCTAAGCCACGTCTGATCAGGTGGATCTTGTTGCTGCAAGAGTTCGATATCGAAATTCAAGATAAAAAGGGTGCGTTGAATGTAGCGGTTGACCATCTATCTCGGTTAGAGCATGGAGACATCGTGGACGCGCGTTGGGATTCCATAAATGACAACTTCCCACATGAGTCTTTGATGAGTGTTGAGATATGCGATGAGTCGCCATGGTTCGCCGACCTTGCGAACTACCTTGCTTGCGGGATTCTGATTAAAGGGTTGACTCACCAGCAAAAGAGGAAATTCTTTTCGGACGTCAAGCACTACATTTGGGATGACCCTTACTTGTTTCGGGTTGGTGCTGATCAGGTGATCAGGAGATGTGTTTCAGGGAAAGAGGCGACCGATATTCTGCGCCACTGTCACGAGGGACCTACCGGAGGCCACCATGGAGCCAACTTTACCGCCAAGAAAGTGTTGGACTCCGGGTTTTATTGGCCGACTATATTTCGTGATGCGCAGAGTTGGGTTAGAGCGTGCGATGCTTGCCAGAGGGCGACAAATATATCGGCACGTGATGAAATGCCTCAGACCTGGATTCAGGTTTGTGAAGTCTTTGATATCTGGGGGATAGACTTCATGGGACCATTTCCCCCCTCACGAGGTAATAAGTACATCCTGGTCGCGGTTGACTATGTATCGAAGTGGGCGGAGGCACAAGCCTTACCCACCAATGATGCCAGGGTGGTCGTGAGATTTTTGAAAAGCTTATTTGCCCGGTTCGGCGCTCCGAAAGCGCTTATCAGTGACAGAGGGACACATTTTTGCAATACTCAGCTCGAGAGAGCTTTGTCCCGTTACGGTGTGCATCACCGTCTATCCACGCCCTATCATCCACAAACAAGCGGGCAGGTGGAAGTCACGAACCGGGGGCTGAAAAGAATCCTTGAGCGGTCGGTAGGTGCAAACCGCAAGGATTGGTCGGATAAGCTTGATGAAGCGTTGTGGGCTTTCCGTACGGCTTACAAGATGCCTATCGGGACTACTCCCTTTAGGCTTGTATACGGAAAGGCATGCCATTTACCGGTTGAGTTGGAGCATAAAGCGATGTGGGCGCTAAAAACCGCAAATCTGGACCTAAAAGCCGGAGGTGAAGCCCGGTTTCTCCAGATTCATGAGTTGGAAGAGTTGCGACAACGCGCTTATGAGAGCTCGGTGTTGTACAAGGAGCGCACGAAGAGATTGCACGATAAACGCTTGAAGGACCACAAAGAATTCCAAGCGGGCGATCTTGTTCTTCTTTACAACTCGCGGTTGCGCTTATTTCCCGGGAAGCTTCATTCACGTTGGACAGGCCCATACACGGTTAAAGAGGTATTTCCGTATGGGACTGTTGCAATAGAGAACGCGGACGGCGTTATTTTCAAAGTAAATGGGCATCGCTTGAAGTTATACGTTGCCGGGCCGACAGAGTCGGTGATGGAGGTCATTGAGCTCCAAACCCCGCACACATCATAAGTGTGGGGAGGAGAGAGTCTACGCTGCTGACTCGCGGACCTAAAATGCAGCAAGAGCGTATTTTGCGCTTTAGGGGTAGTATAGTCATTTAGGATTTATTTTCTAGTTTTAGCTTGGAGTCTTGCTATCGACTCGTTGACAAAAATTTAGCATGAGTCTACGCTACTGACTCGCCGACAAAAATGTAGCAGGAGCGTCTTTGGCGCTATAGGGGCAAAATTGTCCGTTTTTATGTTTTTATAGTTTTAGCGTAATTTAGGTTAGTTAGGTAGTTTCCGTTAGTTTGTACAGTTTCTATTCGTGCCGAGCGAAGGTTCTATGTTGCAATATTGTTAGAACTGTAGGCGTGTTGATAAAATGGCGAAAAACGGCCAAAACAGTTGCTGGAAATGGCTTCTGCAGAAAATTATGATCTGCAGCTGATGCACGACCGTGCCAGGATCCGCATGACCGTGCGTTTCCGAGCACCTGGCACGGTGGATCGCACCCTTGGTGCATCACCGAGAAAAATGAAAGTCGTCGGATCCGCACGACCGTGCCAAACGGCGAACGACCGTGCGTCAGGCTGAGGGCATTTTTGTCATTTTGCACATTATATATACCCTCATCTGCTGCAAAATCCCTCATTCGCGAACCCTAGCAACTGCAGCCGTTCCAGAGCGGTTTTTACACCATATCGCACGGTTTTTCGCACGATCTCGCACCCAACTTCGCACGGTACGTCTCTAGTGTTAGATTTCTTGTTTTCTTACTTTCTAGGTTAGATTTCTTCCGATTCTTCAAGGAAATTTTTAGGGTTCTCTTCATAAACAAATCGAAACCCTAACCCTTGTTGAATCGAAGTATCGTGAACACCCGATTGTGATTCCGACCCCTGTTGGCCCAATACTTGTTGAACTTTGCGAAAAATCAGGCTGTTATTAGATCAGGGGTTCGAAATACTGCGAAATCGGTGTTGCACGGTCGTTCCTGTATGGAACGGTCGTGCATTGCCAGGTGTTCACTGCTTCTGATGTTGGTTCGGAGTTGCACGGTCGTGCCGTTGGTCGCACGCCGTGCGGATACGGCATTAGCCGGCCACATCTCCTCGATCTCGGTGATGCACGGGCGTGCGGCCCCGTTCGCCCAGATCAGTTTGACAGAAGCTTCATAATTTGCTGCTCGGCTGTTTTCAATTCCATTTTCTCCTATTTCTGTCTTTCTAACAATGTTCCCCATTACAGATGGATCATCCCTTCCTACAGTTCGACCCCAACAATGAGCGTGAAGCTTTATGCATTCCAAAAAGAGACGCATTATGGGCCCGGAGGGGGCAATTCGGAGTCCCTAGATGGCTGGATTGGGAAGTAATGCAAGAACTAAATCAGTATGATTGACTGGAAAACATGATGAGTCGGCCACTTACAAATCTGGTCGGTTGTAACCGACCTGTTTACTTGGAGCTAACCATAGAGTTCTTTGCATCATATGCTTACGAAAAGCCGGTTGCTGCTCGACGACCCAAATTCCGCCACAAAGAGCGGATAGCTTTCAGATTGTGTGGTAGATGGCACCGGTGGTCGGTTGGTCGTTTGGGAAGGAGACTCGGGATTTACACTAGGGAAGACATGGATGATCCCGAAGTCTTCACAGAGCAGTTCACCTTCCCGTCTGATGCAGCACGGGATGCGTTTTGGGCTGCAAATGCCGTTGGGGACCCATACAACCCAAGGATGTCAAAGGCCTCACGACTTAGAGACCCTCTGGTGCGAGTGATGCACCACGTGTTTAGCCACACTATATGCGGTCGCATGGACAGTCTTGGCAACTGTCCAACACCAGATTTGATTTTTCTATACGCATTGGTGGAGAAGGCGCCCATCAACTTAGCGGCGCGAATGGCTGAATACTTTGTGAAGTGCTCAGGGAGGACTTCTAACAGTCAGATACATGGCGGTCAGTATGTGACCGAAATTGCGTACAACGAACACCTTATGACTGAGGAGGTACTTCAGGGTCTCACTCTGATAACCGAGGGGGTTCATGTTGATATCAGGTCACTGAAGGCGATGGGGGTAATTGTTGAGACTGATCACGGGGATAGGTTGAGGGGGCTCAACAACGAGGTCTGGGACCCGCTGCCCCCACTCCTAGAAGAGGAAGAGGAAGAGGATGTAGAGATGCAGGAGCAGCACGGACCACACACACCACACACCGCCACACCAGCCGCAGCACCATGAGTACTACCAGCATCAGGATTGGCCTGAGTTTTATCAGCAGTTCCAGGAGATGCGTGTTACGCAGGAACAACATGGTACGTACATCGACCAGATTAGGACCAGCCAGGACCAGATCCGGGCTAGTCAGGATCAGCTCAGGGCCACGCAGGATCAGCTGAGGCATAGCCAGGAGAGCTTATACCAGGGGGTGAGTGCCGGATTTTCGTACCTATTCGGGGAGATGCACCATGCATATCCCGACTACTTTCAGCACCCTCCACAGTTCCCACCGTGGAACCCACCTGGTTATGGTGGTGCGGGCCCATCCTTCACGAGAGACGATGACGGTGACGACGAGTAGGAGTTGGTGGTGATGTTCGTTGGTGGTTTTTATTATTATTTTAGTACTTGTCATTTCGGGTGTTCTTTTTGCTTAATATGTCGAACACCCTCGGATTGTATTGTATTTTCAAACACTTTACTTTCTGTTATGTCGTTATTTGGATTGGTAGTATTTATGTACATTATGGTTTATTTGTGTTTATTCTGTTACTGTTCTGTTTTGCTGTACCATATGACACACTTGCAGATTTTGGCTATCAAGTCTTTGACCGGAGCATATGACAGACACAGCTTTGGAAGTCTCGTTTCATCAGATATCATCTTGAGGGGAGTACTATTATCCTTTTTCTCTATATTTCAGGTTTCACATTGGGGACAATGCGAAGTTCAAGTGTGGGGAGGGGGTTAACTTTGTTAACTTTGTTTGTCCTCATATATATATATATATATATATATATATAAAATTAAAAAATTAGAAAATCAGAAAAATCATTCAAAAATACCTGTATTTTGTATATATTTTAGTAAATAAACCGGTTGGTTGTGTTTTAGAAAGCTTCGGACTTGATAAAAACTCGACAAGCAAAATATTTTTGAAAAAGGAAACCGGAAAGCGTGACAAACAAAGAAAGACTTACATGATAGTTTTCACACTTTTACCCATTCCATCCGTTACGTGAGCATATTTGAGCCTATTGTTATATATTTGGTCATTTCGGATATAGGAGTGAGCCGGATGTTATGTGTAATATAGAACTTGTCACTAGTATGCTTGTTAAAACCATGAACTTGTGGATTTGTGTAAAAGTGATAGAGGCACTTAGATTACCCCTTTGTTGTAAACCTTGTTCTTTGTGTTGTGCTCCCCGTTCACCTTATATTACCCTTTAGGATTAACCATGTCGAGCCTCCCCGTTTACCTTTGTTTACCCACATTATCGCCCACTTAGCCAAATTTAGCCTTTGTATGTTTTAAACCCTTTTTAGTGTTGAAACTCGGACAAAATAATCGTTTAACTAGCGTTTGTTTTAGTTTATTGTATAGTATGTTTTCTAAAAAAAAAACCACAGAAAATAAAACACCCTAAAATAGGGTGAAGGTGATAAAATTGAGCAATTTTGAACACTTAAATGTTAAAATTTCGTAGATAAGCTCGATTGCGCAATAGTCGCCTTTTTAATGCATTTGTATGTATAGTTGTATACGTTGTTGCTAGTTAAACGCTACTACCGAGTTTTAACCATTTTCGCCAATTTATATGTCTACTTCCATACCCTTCGCCCAAGCCTAACGTTACAACCCGTAAAGACCTCTTGATTTACACTTATTTGCATGTTAGTTGGTGGAGACGAGATCTTATGACAAGCTTATGATATTGCATGTTTCATTGACGAGGCATTGAGTGTTTGCACATACACATTATATGTATGTTTCATAAATAAAACCGAGTGTGTGTGAACAATGTGAGTCGCGTGAAGATTAACATGTTGAGTCAATTAAATGTGAAGTCACGGCTTTTTGGTTGTCGCTTTATAATTGCATATGCTTGTTGGGTTTGAGTCTTTTGATGATTGTCTTTCGACAAACCGGCTAACCATTTATAGTAGTTTTCAATAAAATAGTGTGTAAATTATCGTTCTTGTTTGTTTCCGTCTTCTATTGCTTTTTAGTTCAGCTTGCTTGAGGACAAGCAAGGTTCAAGTGTGGGGAGATTTGATATTGGCTAATTTACACATATTTTAGTCCCCCGTTTTACCCCTATTTTATGCCTTTTCGGCCGTAAAACCGTCATTCGGATACTTAATTATCTACATTTTTTGTTTACAGGCCTAAAACAGTATACCAGACAAGATGATAGCGAAAACGAGGACTTTCTGGACAAAACGACAAAGCTGCGGACATTCTGTTAAGGATTCTGAACTGGGCCTGTGGAACGACCGTTCCACCTGATGCACGGTCGTGCATCTCCGACAAAGTTGATCAACCCGGCAATGAACGAGAGGTGCGACTGGGCGTTCTAGGAAAACAAGGCGGCTCGGTGAAGAACGGTCGTTCCATATGAAGAACGACCGTGCGTATCCGATGAACCAACAGAGTCTCAGTGATGAACGGTCAGTGCGACTCGGCGTGCAACAACAACCCGGAACTGAACGACCGTTCCACCCAAAGAACGGTCGTGCGATTTCGAATCTGGTCAACGATCTGATGACGTCATGCGGTATGGTGGACCACCACCAATAATTGCTTAAAGTGCACGGCCGTGCCAAACCAAGAACGACCGTGCAACTTCGAAAAAGCATAAAAACAGAATAGAACCATTCTATTAGTAACTCTGGAATTTTGGAGAGCTTTGCAGGCGATTTTGAGGCTCCGAAGACTTCTGCTTTCACTCGGATTCAAGCCACATTGCCCGGTTTTGCTCTTTTACTATCCGGATTCTTAATCTTGTGCTTGTTTATGGTTGGGTTTTCTAATCTTTCCATGTTTTTGTTAATCTTTCAAGCATTTAGGTTAATGTTTATGTATTATTGTAGCCTTTGGGCAAAAACACAACAATCCCTTGCTTGATTATAACCATTAGTATGTTAATCTATGTTTGTAATGAAATTTGGAAGTGTTTTCTATGATTATCTTTGATGATTAGTTTGCAACCTTGTTATTGATATTGATTTCTTGATTATAAGTAATTGTGTTGGATGATTGGTGCTTGGTTAGGTAAGATAGTTGAAAAATGAAGCTTATTTAATCATGTATTAGTAAACTTTTAATTTGGTTAACTAGCTTAACTTGGTTAAAATGTGGGCACCATGATACTCTAACGGGTTAGTGGTTTAATAAAATGTAATTATTGTTAATCAAGAAAGCTTGCCCTCACGGAAGAACTCTAACGGGTTAGATGGTGTTGTTATGAATTCTTGCCATGATTTGTTAGCTTAGTTAGTAGTTTCGGCCAAAATTGCTATCTTGGTGAATTTATGCGCAAGATTTGTAAAATGAACTCGGTTGTGATTTAATCTAGTTTATGCTTGTCTCGGTGGTTGCATTGTGTTTATCGGTGTTGCTTTCCTTGATTAAGTGAGGTTAGAAAACTCCTAACGGATGACTAACTTATATTTAGGAGATTTTCATAGACATTTATCAATTGCACGTTAAAGAACAGTTTTAGGTGGTTAAAGTGTGTTTATCGTTTTAACTTTCCGAATGATTGTCATGTTAGGATTCCCGAAAGGGATACTAATTGTCTCGAAATGGAAAATTGACCGAATGCTTCTAGTGCCAAAACTGACTTAGATGACATGCTTTGGTTGTGTATTAAGCAAGGCTATTTATATATAATTTACTATGTTTTATAAGTATTTATTTATGCTTACTTTAGATTAATTAAAACCAAAACAATGTATGTTTTTACCGGTAATTTAGTGGCAAAGGTCTAGTACTATTTCTCCGCCCATTTCCGTGGATCGATACTTGGTTCTTACCGATACTTTACTACATATATGACAGGGTACACTTGCCCTTTGTGTTTTGATGTAAAAGTAATAATCACTTTTATAAATTTAAAACCAATTCGTGTGTAATTTCATTGTAAAAATATGTGTAGTCACGCACGTACCAATAACACAACCCTTCCTCATACATCTAGATGCCTTGAGCATAGCCATCTGCTCAGGCAATCCATGTTGGGTATCTCCTTGAATGATAAGTGACTCACCAGACGGAGTCTTAATCACCACTTGCTTCTTGTTGCAGATGATCTGGGCTTAGTTATGCGATAACCAATCCATGCCCAATACTATATCAAATCCGGCTAATTTCAAAGGAAGCAAGGACAGAGGAAAAGAGTGGTTCCTAATGGATATGACACATCCATCTAACACGGTCGAGGCTGTTTCTAAGGTACCATCAGCTAATTCTACCTCGTACTTCACACTTAAGGTTTTAACAGGTAACTTCAACAATTCACAGAACTTATTATCTATGAATGACTTATCAGCGCCAGAATAAAACAGTACTCTAGCATATACATCATTTATGAGGAAAGTACCTGTGATCACATTGTCGTCCTGAACGGCTTCCCGTGCATCCATCCGGAAGACTCTGGCATTAGTCTTCTTTGTTTCCTCAGGCTTCTTGGTGTATTTAGGGCAGTTAGTCTTAATGTGCCCTTTTTCATTGCAATTGAAACAGGTAGCATCTGCGATTTTCTTACAGTCAATAGTCTTGTGCTCTTGAGACTTGCACAACCCACATGCAGGTGGTCCTGATTGAGACTTGGTCTCAAGCCTGCACTTTCCAAAGTGGCGTTTTTGGCAAGTTGAGCACTTTGGCTTTTCCTCAGTTTGCTGGTTACCTTTGTTGGACCCAGATTCCTTCTTGTGGTCCGTATTACCCTTGTGCTTCTTCTCAGATCTTCGTGAGGTATCATCCTCACGCTTCCTCTTACTCTCTTCAGAGTTCTTGAGCGATCTTAACATGACCGCATCTAAGGTGAGGGATAGAGATAGATCAGCTGCTGATCTAAAAGTAGCAAGTCTTGAAGCCTTAACACTGGCTTTGATTTCTGGGGCTAAACCCCCAATGAAGCGAGCAATCCTCTTGGGTTCTGGTGTCACAAGGTAAGGAACCAGTCTAGACATGGTGTTGAAACTGGTGAGGTAAGCTTGACAATCTAAATTTTTCATCACCAGTGATAAGAAATCTGATTCAATCCTTTCCACTTCATGCTATGGACATGTCACACCCCGATTTCCACGCGTTTCACCGGTGGGCCCGGTGGGGGATTACCATGACGTAGTTGGCAACAATATAGTCAAACCACAATATTTAAATGCACAGCGGAAGCATAAAGATAGATTTTATTTCAACCATCGATTGTAATATCCAAGTATCACGAATAGTCGAAATAAATCCACAGGGGATCAAAATAAAAATTTAAATATTGTTCAACACATATGGCATCCCAAGCTTGCGAGACTCTAACGATGCTTAAGGAGTGGCCAGCCTATTTCGTACAGAACCTGCATTTAATCTTTTTGGGGAAAATACGTCAGTTTACACTGGTAAATACATTCAACCGACACTTTTGTAAAAATGTTTAATAAAATTGATTTGAATGCACAAGGCACAAACTCTTTATAACTTGGGATAATTTATCAATTAAATCTTGTAAAAGAATTACATGATCACTATGCGTTCGGTCGTCCGGGTCGTGCCGGGTTTAAGGTTAATAGACACGCCACAAAGCATAAAGTACCACTCGCACTGGTTAAACCTCGCCTGGTAACTGTCGGGACCCTGATAGGGTGTTCCATGAAAGGATGACCCATCAGAGATCTCGATAGGATGGTTGGGAGTACCTCTAGCGGGTTCGATGGGATCCGTATCCTCGTCCATATCTACCGCATTATCTTCAGAGAAATGGTCTTCGGGTCCTAAAGGGTTATAACCTATTGGTTCTTGGACATAGTCCGCTGGGTTGAACTGGCCTTGGAAGAAAGGAGTAAAAGGTTTGGTGTCAAAATTTGGGTTTAGATAGGCTTTACGCTAAATGCGCCGTTTAATTACTAAAGTTTCCGTAATTGCGCTATTTAGCATAACTCCTATTCTAGACCTCGGATTGACGTGAAATTTTTGGGACATGCTTAGAATTCAGTAACTAAGGTTATTGTCCTTTCACATGTCCAAAATTCTCGTTTTAAAGTAAAAAGGGCGTTATGGTCAACTTTTGAGCTTTTAACGGAAATGTGTGAAAGACTCGGACAAACGATGAACCGGTCACAGAGGGTTATACCATCATGTAACCTGGTCCTAAGAGAGTCCTAAGGCATATCTAAATCATACCATAACGGGTCAGAACTGAAGTCAAAGCAAAAGTCAAAGTTTTGCGACTTTCGGTTCCGAACCGGGTCAAAATAGTAAATGGTTGGACCAAACAAGCTTAGACTAGTTAATATACTTATTATCATGTTATATGAGTGTTAAAACAGGTTACACGCCATCTACATTACTGATTATGCATAAAATCGCAAATTGGCATTCTGTTGACTTTTTCTAAGCAAGTTTAACTCGACATTCGGACTAGTTAGAGTGGGAATCAGAGGGTGCCCTTTTAGGGGTTTAATGCCCACATAATTACCAACATATAACTACCTTTGATTCGACAAACCACTGGACCATTTGTGATTTATCGTTAAGTCAATCGTTAATTACGACGGATTGACTTTTGGGCTATAACTAGGCAAAACTTGACCAAGAAAGGGTGGAGCATACTTACAAGAGTCCTATGCATGACTAGGGATGAGAAATGAAGTTACTTGAGCTCCAGGAATGATCAGAAGAGTTGTTTGAAGGTGTGAAGAACTTGGTTGCAACTTATGGTCCTTTTATAGTAAATTTGGGACCTTAAATCACTGCCACACAAGCCTACAAGTGTTCTTAGATCACCAACATGTGTCCCTGAGTGCTAGGGTTCGTTTAGGGGGCGCCCATGCTCTCATTATTGGCTCTAAGGTCGGTTAAAACACCAAACGGTGCTTCTGTCCACGTTTTCTGCATCTGGGGCATTGACGCAGCCCGCGTTAGTGATACATTAACTCTTACGCGGGTCGCCTGAATCCTAATGTCAGTGCCCGTATCTATACTGTCCGCGCGGCCCGCGTAAGATCCTTTCTTTCTTTAACGCGGTCCGCCTGAGACCAGTTTTTCAAGATTTTCAAATCTTTTGTAATTATTGCCCTGGCCTTTCGGTTTCGAAGGGGTAACTTTGCGTTTTGGGCCTCGTTTATTTACGAATAAGGGCCCCTTGGCTTTTACCCAACTTATTAACCCTTGGTTAATTTATTATTACCCGAAAAGTCATAACTTTCAATGTTTGACGCTTTTAACCCCTCGCATACGAATTTGATCATAACTTTCTCGTTTTAAAACGGAACTTCGCGAAATTTATATCGTACATTCTAGTGAGCGTAATTTACTGTTACAAAGTATTGGGTTCGTTAAAGGGTCACTCAGAGGTATAACTTAAACATGTTGACACATTTAACCCCTGTAGTTTGTAATCTCTCACTTTCTTCCGCATTTCGTTCCGTACGATCCATGATTTATTCGTTTGAAGGTACGAGCATCATTTAGGGTTACTGTACAGTATATTTATCCCTCGTTGACATTTTAACCCTCGAATTTGCATACTTTCAATGTTTGTCAACTTTAGTCCTTTAATTAGTATTTAATACCACGTGTAGACTTATGACACGTGTCAATACATTATTGGACGAAAATTTCGAGGTGTTACATCCTCACCCCTTAAAAGAAAATCTCGACCTCAAGATTTATTGAAACAAATGAGGGTACTTTTCTTTCATCATGGATTCTACTTCCCACGTGTACTCGGGACCTCTACGGGCATCCCATTTCACCTTCACAATCGGTATATACTTCCTGCAAAGTTTCTTAACCTGTCGATCCTCGATCGACACAGGTTTCTCAACGAACTTTAAGCTCTCGTCGATGTGTACATCTGTATGTGGTATAACCAGTGATTCATCTGCGAAACACTTCTTTAAATTGCAGATGTGGAACACATTGTGGATACCACTGAGCTCCTCCGGTAAGTTTAACTTATAGGCAACCGATCCGACACGTTCGATTACCTCGAAGGGTCCAATATATCTCGGGCTTAACTTTCCTTTCTTACCGAATCGTATCACCCCCTTCCAGGGCGATACCTTAAGCAAAACCTTGTCGCCTACCTCGAAATTGAAAGGCTTACGCTTCAAATCTGCGTAGCTCTTCTGCCTGTCTCGGGCAGCTTTCAATCAATCGCGAATTTGGACAATCTTGTCCGTTGTTTCGAATATTATATCAGGTCCTGTCATCTGGACATCTCCCACTTCTGCCCAACAAACGGGCGTTCTACACTTTCTACCATATAGAGCTTCAAAAGGTGCAGCCTTAATGCTTGTATGGTAGCTGTTGTTATAGGAGAACTCGACCAATGGTAGGTGGTTATCCCAGCTGCCACCTAAGTGGATCGCACATGCACGAAGCATGTCTTCCAACGTTTGGATTGTACGCTCACTCTGACCATCTGTTTGAGGGTGGTAAGCCGTACTGAAATTCAAACGTGTGCCCAAAGATTGTTGGAAACTTTTCCAAAAGTGTGACATGTATCTGGTATCTCTATCAGAGATAATAGACACAGGCACGCCATGAAGGGCTACAATATTATCTACAAACAACTGGGCTAGTATATCGGAGCTATGAGTCTCCTTTATGGGTAGGAAATGTGCTGACTTGGTCAATCTATCAACTATTACCCATATTGTATCGTTTCCCTTCTTTGTCTTTGGCAATTTGGTGATGAAATCCATCGTCACCATTTCCCATTTCCACTCGGGAAGTTCAGGCTGTTGTAGCAAGCCTGACGGCTTTTGATGCTTGGCTTTTAGTTGCGCACAAGACAATGACAAATTTATCCAAATACGGCTTGCAAACGCGATTCATGAGATCCATGAATGCGGCAGGTGCATTAGTGAGCCCAAAAGGCATCACCAGGAACTCGAAATGACCATATCGAGTCCTGAATGCAGTCTTGTGCACATCTTCGTCCTTGACCTTCAATTGATGGTACCCTGACCTTAGGTCAATCTTGGAAAAGTAGCTCGCTCCTTGCAACTGATCGAACAGGTCGTCGATCCTGGGCAAAGGATACCTATTCTTGATTGTAACTTTATTCAGCTCACGGTAATCGATGCATAGACGCATCGAACCATCTTTCTTCTTGACGAACAGGATTGGTGCTCCCCAAGGAGATGAACTTGGTCTAACAAAACCTTTGGCTAGCAGATCATCTAGCTTTGTCCTCAATTCTTTCATTTCCGTGGGTGCCAATCTATAAGGTGCTCTCGCAATAGGCGCTGCTCCTGGAATGATGTCGATACTGAATTCCACTTGCCTGTCTGGTGGCAAACCAGGCAGTTCTTCTGGGAAAACTTCAGGATAGTCGGAGATGACTGGAATGTCTTCAATCTTGGGTTTCTCCTCCCCAATAGTCACCTGTGCCATATAAATGACACATCCTTTCTTCAAACATCTGGATGCCTTTAGCATAGATACTTGCGCAGGCAATCCATGTCGAGTATCTCCCTGAATGGTAAGTGGTTCTCCAGACGGAGTCTTGATTACCACTTGTTTCTGTTTGCACACGATTTGGGCTTGGTTATGCGATAACCAATCCATACCCAACACTACGTCGAAACCAGCGAGTTTAAAGGGTAACAGGGATAAAGGAAATGAGTGATTCCTAATGGATATAACACATCCATCTAAAACAGTTGAGACTGTTCCCATAGTCCCATCAGCTAGTTCTATTTCATATTTCACATTCAAGGTTTTAACAGGAAATTTTAACAACTCACAAAACTTATCATCCACAAAGGATTTATCTGCTTCAGAATCAAACAATACTCTTGCGAATACATCATTGATAAGAAACGTACCGGTTATGACGTTGTCGTTCTGGATAGCCTCTTGAACATTCATCTGGAAGACCCTCGCATTGGTCTTTTTCCCTTCTTCATCCTTCTTCACTATCTTCGGGCAGTTAGTCTTGATGTGCCCTTTCTCGTTGCAACTATAGCAAGTTGCATCCTTGAGTTTCTTGCACTCAAGAGTCCTATGTTCAGAGGACTTGCAGATCCCACATGCTTTCGGTTGGGATTTCTGCTCATACCTGCACTTTCTGAAGTGGTGCTTTTTGCAAACATTGCACTTAGGCCTATCGCCCGACTGTCGGTCATTCTTCTTGGTCTCCGATCCCTTCTTATGGTCACGATTCCCCCGGTGCTTCTTGTTAGACCTACGTGAATCATCATCTTCACGTTTCCTCTTTTCAGTATCAGCATTTCGCAGAGATCTCTGCCTCACTGCATCCAGTGTGAGAGACAGAGATATATCTGCCACGGATCTAAATGTAGCAGGCCTAGAAGCCTTCACGCTAGCCTTTATCTCTGGGGCCAAACCCCCGATGAAACGCGCGATCCGTTTCCGGGGTCACAAGGTACGGAACCAATCTTGACAGGGTATTGAAACTCGTGAGATATGCCTGGCAATCCAGGTTCTTCATGACTAATGATAGGAAATCAGACTCTATCTTCTCAACCTCGTGCTGAGGGCAGTAATTTTCCTTAATGAGAGCAATAAATTCCTCCCATGACATGCTATACAAAACAGCCTTCCCTGAGGCTTGAACCAATGATCTCCACCAAGCTAGGGCTTCACCCTTAAATGATTGCGATACAAACTTCACCACATCCCTCTCAACACAACAACTAATGTCCACCAGGTGTCCATTTCGTCCAGCCAGGTCATGCAATCCACAACGCCCTTTTCCCCAGTAAAATCTCGGGGTTTGCAAGAAACGAAATACTTATACGTGCAACCCCTGGCGCGAGGTGCATCATCGACCACTTTCTTCTTAGGATGGACACTATTCTCATTTGATGAGTATCGATCGTCATCCTTCTTAGGTTTAGGCTGGGTCGAGGGTGGTTTGCTGTGAGGTTCAGAATGGGTTTTTGGTTTAGAGTGTGGTGCAGATCGGGTCCTGCTTCGAGACTCGGTGTATTCTTCGTACTTCCGATCCAAGGCCGCCTTAACAGCGCCGTCTACTAGAGCTTTCAATTCAGCGCCCGTTATATGAATTTGGGCGTTATCATTGTCATCCTCCTTTGAATGACTATTAACTTCATTTGGGTCAGCCATCGCGATCTTGATCTACTACAAGGAATATGACAGAATTTTATTTAGGAGTTCATTATGGAATTGTCTTTTATGGCAATTCATTAACCATGGTAAACATAGACCATATTTGGTTAATTTGTTACTCACTTTATTTAGGATTTGAATATAACTTATCCTAATTACAAACAATATTGTTAGTGGCACAAAAGCCTAGTCACAAGGACGTTTTATAATATAAGCCAGGATTTCAGAGAATCAAGGCATGAAGGTTTGAACAGAGTTCTTTTACCTTTTCTGACAGGGAGTCATAGACTACAACTGTCTTTTGTCTTATATGACAATAAGTATGGCCCGTAGGCACTGCATTACTAATGGATGACTTAACCCATGATTTATAAATCATTAACTTAGGTCTTGGAATCCTTTGAAGGATTCTTATATAAGAATGACGCGTGTGATTTTAACGAATCACATCTGCCAAGAATGTTAACATGTCTACAGAGGTTAACAGGAAACTGAATCTTTTAATCAGGTCTTACCATCTTGGCCCGGCCTTATAATGACACAAGGCTAGGTTTCACCATTAAGATTCTTTATTTAATAACTGATAGGCAGATTAATTTAAAAGGAATGATTTTTGATTTATTTATTTCATATAATAGTGCATATAAAGACAGAGATGAAATTTATAACATAACATTCCAATACATATAAAAAGTTACACACTGCCCTAAACGGGACTTTCAATAGACAAAATACCTACGCAGAGGTTTACAGAAAACAAGTCCACGCAGGGACCAAATACATGGATAGATGTCCGCACAGGGACAAAAAGATAAGTCCACACAGGGACTGAAATGCAATTGTCCACGTAGGGACTAAACACGATAAATGTCCACGCAGGGACTAAACCAATAAATGTCCACACAGGGACTTGATTTAAAATAGTAAATACAATAGAACATATAAAGACTAATGATCTCGCTTCTTCTTCCCCTTTAGCAGGTTTACTAGGCCTTTAAGGAATCCACGATTGTTCTTACGTTCTTGCTCAAAGTCTCGTTCTACCCTATTTAAACGGTGAAGGATTTCTTCCTGCTCCGGTGGGGAAAAACGTGGCTGCTGCAACGGTTGTTGAACCAGAGTTCTAGTAGGTGCTGGATACCCATGAGCTGCGTATCCTAATCCCCAAGGGTTTCCATAAGGTCCTTCGGGATGGAGGGCGTTGTAATTGGCCGCTACCACGTATGGGTCGGCATCCGCATAATTATAGTTGTAGTGCGTGTGAGTTGGCTGCTCAAACGGGTTGTACGCTATGGAACCGGCGTACGCAGGTATAGGGTTATCATACCCAAATGGTGGCGGAGGTGGTGCAACTGGTGCAGAATTCACCTCTGCAGGGTGGCTCGAAGGTTCACCAATTTGTGGTTCTTCAGGCAACGGCGGAAAATGACTCGCACTCGAGTGGCGAGGGGTGCTGAAGTGAAATTCCCCTCCTCGGGTGGACATCCGCGTGCCTGATCTCCTACGCCTTGGCGGATCTGGAGGTGCTTGTTGAACTGGTGGCGGTGGAGGCAGTGGCGTAACTGCCACGAATCGCGAATCCTCGGAAGGATCCTGTTGCTGTTGCTGATGGTGAGGTGATGAATAGTGAGAGGGTGTAAAGTACCACTCGCACTGGTTAAACCTCGCCTGGTAACTGTCGGGACCCTGATAGGGTGTTCCATGAAAGGATGACCCATCAGAGATCTCGATAGGATGGTTGGGAGTACCTCTAGCGGGTTCGATGGGATCCGTATCCTCGTCCATATCTACCGCATTATCTTCAGAGAAATGGTCTTCGGGTCCTAAAGGGTTATAACCTGTTGATTCTTGGACATAGTCCGCTGGGTTGAACTGGCCTTGGAAGAAAGGAGTAGGATCACCATAAGAACGGTGCGAAACAGAACGCTAGAGAGGTATGAACGAAGGTTGAGGGTTACAGGGCTCGTTTTCCGAATTTGGTCCAAAAGAGTGACGGTATGAAGGTGTCGAACTGTGTGAGGTGGACCGTCTTGCTGGCTCAAAGAGGTTCCTCCTACGCCTCTGAGGTTCTTCACTCCTTGTGCTGGAAGGAGCTCGCATGTTTGAAGGTCCGGCCTCGTGATCATTGTGAGTAGTGATCGGCCCTTTGCCTCTTCCTCCTCTTCAAATTACTGGTGGCATATTTCCTGCTTAACAAACTTTTAATTCACAATAAACAATAAAAGACAAACTAGAATGACAATTCGAATTTGTCCTATGTTCTTGTCTAGACTCGAGTATGTGCAATTGTATCATTGAGATTAAACACATAAGGATAGTGTTTAATTCACTCAACGTTGGCTCTGATACCAACCTGTCACACCCCGATTTCCAAGTGTTTCACCGGTGGGCCCGGTGGGGGATTACCGTGACGTAGTTGGCAACAATATAGTCAAACCACAATATTTAAATGCACAGCGGAAGCATAAAGATATATTATATTTCAACCATCGATTGTAATATCCAAGTATCACGAATAGTCGAAATAAATCCACAGGGGATCAAAATAAAAATATAAATATTGTTCAACAGATATGGCATCCCAAGCTTGCGAGACTCTAACGATGCTTAAGGAGTGGCCAGCCTATTTCGTACAGAACCTGCATTTAATCTTTTTGGGGAAAATACGTCAGTTTACACTGGTAAATACATTCAACCGACACTTTTGTAAAAATGTTTAATAAAATTGATTTGAATGCACAAGGCACAAACTCTTTATAACTTGGGATAATTATCAATTAAATCTTGTAAAAGAATTACATGTTCACTATGCGTTTGGTCGCTCGGGTCGTGCCAGGTTTAAGGTTAATAGACACGCCACAAAGCATAAAGCCGTGGCGGGAAAACCAACGGTTATACTTTTAATAATATAGACACATTTTCGGGTGTACGCCTACACCCGTGTGTCGGGGTCGTAGCCATTTCGTAAAATGATGCCAAGGATATCCGGGACATGGTCATTAAGCTCCCAAAGGCGTAAAGCCAACAAAACCAATTTTTAAACGGGTCACATTGATAATAACCAACTACTAATGAGTTGGGTCAATTGCCCGACCAAGCGGTATCTTTATATACCGTAACCCAAGCCCGTATAACGGAAAATAAGTTAAAAGTATTTACCTGAGCAAGTAATAACCTCAATCAAACAAATGCAAGTATCTTTTACTGGTCTCCTATTCTGGAACGGAGGTTTATAACAACCTATTAGAATCCTAACGGGTCTTTAATTTAACCTTAGCTTAGACCGGTCAGTTTCAAAGGATAATTACGGTTTAATCGCGTGAAAAGCGAAAACCGGGAATGGAATGTGGTTTGGGCCCAACAAGTTTGAAGACTTGTTTTATATGGGTATAATAACCACACTCTGGAGTTTGAAGTAAAAACGATAAGGTTTGACCCGTTTCGGCTAGTTTAAGTAAACTAGTTACATAAACCGAACCGTGCACGCAAAAGACGTAACGGGGAACTGTAAGAGTCCTACACAGGTTTCCTAAGTTAACATGCTCTAAAGAGGTTGTGGTATCAGTAGGATACCTTCCATAATGCCCGTAACGAGTTTAATCCCAATATACGCCCCGTAGGGGTATTTCGGTCTTTTTAAAGATTATAAAAGAGGTTTCCGAGTTCTACAGGAAATCTGAGTTTTCCAAACAGTTTATAAAGTCCAAAATACTCTATTTATTATTTCAAATCAGTAGCAACTGGAATCGAGTCAAAATACCATGTAGAACTCAAGTTATGTCCGAAAAGGGTATATTCGGTAATTACCGAATCGATGCCATAACCGCAGGTTATGAGCAGGTTAAAAATAATTAAAAATCTTTAAAAATCTCAAAATATTATTTTACATCAGTGTGTAAAAGGTTTGGTGTCAAAATTTGGGTTTAGATAGGCTTTACGCTAAATGCGCCGTTTAATTACTAAAGTTTCCGTAATTGCGCTATTTAGCACAACTCCTATTCTAGACCTCGGATTGACGTGAAATTTTTGGGACATGCTTAGAATTCAGTAACTAAGGTTATTGTCCTTTCACATGTCCAAAATTCTCGTTTTAAAGTAAAAAGGGCGTTATGGTCAACTTTTGAGCTTTTAACGGAAATGTGTGAAAGACTCGGACAAACGATGAACCGGTCACAGAGGGTTATACCATCATGTAACCTGGTCCTAAGAGAGTCCTAAGGCATATCTAAATCATACCATAACGGGTCAGAACTGAAGTCAAAGCAAAAGTCAAAGTTTTGCGACTTTCGGTTCCGAACCGGGTCAAAATAGTAAATGGTTGGACCAAACAAGCTTAGACTAGTTAATATACTTATTATCATGTTATATGAGTGTTAAAACAGGTTACACGCCATCTACATTACTGATTATGCATAAAATCGCAAATTGGCATTCTGTTGACTTTTTCTAAGCAAGTTTGACTCGACATTCGGACTAGTTAGAGTGGGAATCAGAGGGTGCCCTTTTAGGGGTTTAATGCCCACATAATTACCAACATATAACTACCTTTGATTCGACAAACCACTGGACCATTTGTGATTTATCGTTAAGTCAATCGTTAATTACGACGGATTGACTTTTGGGCTATAACTAGGCAAAACTTAACCAAGAAAGGGTGGAGCATACTTACAAGAGTCCAATGCACGACTAGGAATAAAATATGAAGGGGTAACTTTGCGTTTCGGTTTCGAAGGGGTAACTTTGCGTTTTGGGCCTCGTTTATTTACGAATAAGGGCCCCGTGGCTTTTACCCAACTTATTAACCCTTGGTTAATTTATTATTACCCAAAAAGTCATAACTTTCAATGTTTGACGCTTTTAACCCCTTGCATACGAATTTGATCATAACTTTCTCGTTTTAAAACGGAACTTCGCGAAATTTATATCGTACATTCTAGTGAGCGTAATTTAATGTTACAAAGTCTCGGGTTCGTTAAAGGGTCACTCAGAGGTATAACTTAAACATGTTGACACATTTAACCCCTGTAGTTTGTAATCTCTCACTTTCTTCCGCATTTCGTTCCGTACGATCCATGATTTATTCGTTTGAAGGTACGAGCATCATTTAGGGTTACTGTACAGTATATTTATCCCTCGTTGTCATTTTTAACCCTCGAATTTGCATAATTTCAATGTTTGTCAACTTTAGTCCTTTAATTAGTATTTAATACCACGTGTAGACTTATGACACGTGTCAATACATTATTGGACGCAAAATTTCGAGGTGTTACAGGACAATAGTTCTCCTTAATGAGAACAACAAACTGCTCCCATGACATATTGTAGAGCGGGATCTTCCCAGCAGCTTGAATGAGAGACTTCCACCATGCCAGTGCCTCTCCCTTGAATGATTGGGATACATACTTCACTATATCCCTTTCAGCACAACCGCTGATATCAACTACAGTGTCCATTTCATCTAACCAAGTCATACAATCTATTGCCCCTTTCTCCCCAGTGAAATCCCAGGGTTTGTAGGAAACAAAGTACTTATAAGTACAAGACTTGGTACGTGGCTCATCATCGAACACTATTCTCTTGCGTGGAACAATGTGTTGGTTTGAGGAATGCTCGACATCCTCTCTCTTAGGTTCATCTTTCTTAGAGGGTGGTTTGCTATGAGCTTCCGAATGGGTTTTAGGAACAGATTTAGAGTGGGGTACCGAAGAGGTTCTACTATGAGTTCCACTAAACTCCTTGAATTGCTCCTCTACAGCTTTAGATACAGCTGTATCAATCAGGGTACGGAGCTCTCCTCTGGTTATATTAACCCTATCATCATCGCGGTTTTCCAGGGGATGACTGTTCACTTCCTCCGACCTAGCCATGTAGCTTTAATTGCTACATAAAATTAATAAGGACGAAGTTTATACGGAAGCTTATACAATTCTATCGTTTTAAACGATTTATTAACTATGGTTTTTAATACACATTTTAGTTAATAATTATTCAGGATCTTTATCATAACCCTAATTTATATATTATAGCACAAAAGGCCTAGTCACGTAGACAGATTTAATTATTAAACCGGGATTTTATAGAATCGAGGTAATAAGGTTTGAATCAAAGTTCATTACCTTTTCTTGACAGGGAGTTGCAGGCTACCACTGTCTTTAGTCCCAGAGGACGTTAATTATAGCCCGTGGGCACTTCATCCTTAAGGGATGATTATATAAATAAGGGAATTTAGAATAACCCATTTAATAATGGCTTATGTGATTTTATCGAATCACATTTGTCAAGCATATTAATATGCTTTCGGATATTAACAAAGTTTTGAATCTTTTGAATAGGTTGTACTATCTTGGCCATGTCTGCAAATGACAATTAGGCTAGGTTTTACCATCTTGACCATGGCTGAAATGACAATTTGGCTAGGTTTTACCATCTTGGCCATGTGTGCAACGACATTTAGGCTAAGTTTTACCTTTAAGATTATTCTAATATTAAACGCAGAGCAATCCTAAATTGAGACGTTAACAAGGATCTGAATCTAATTGAGGAACTACCATCTTGGCCCTGTCTTAGAACGACACTTGAGCTAGGTCTTGTCCTTTTTAGATTTTGCCATTTTATCACAATGGTAGATCGTATAATAGGAATGTTATTTTAAACCTAACCATTCCTTTAAAATTTTAAACAAGTACATGGTTGCCCTAAACGGGACTGCTACAAAAAATGACTTGCCCATGCAGGGGCAAATCAGAAAAAAATAAGAAAGGAAACAAATCAAAAACAAAACAAATTAGGATTAGTCCTAAGTTCTTGTCTAGACTCGAGAATGTGCAATTGTGTAACTGAGATTAAACACAAAAGCCTAGTGTTTAATTCACTCAGTGTTGGCTCTGATACCAACCTGTCACACCCCTATTTTCCACGTGTCACCGGTGGGGAGTATCGTGACGTAATTGATATCATCATAGTCAAACAACACAACATATAAATGCACAGCGGAAGCAAAAGAGATAGATTTATTTCAACTGAATAAATTGTAATATTAAGTATCACAAAACAGTCGAAACAGATCCACAGGCGTATCGAAATAAAAATGAAAATTGTTCAACAGACTTTGGCATCTAAAGCTTGCGAGACTTGAGTAATGATGCCTGGAGTAGCCAGCCTATTTCGTTTAGTACCTGCACTTAGCCTTTTTGGAAAATACGTCAGTTTACACTGGTAAATACAACTTAACTGACTCATTTTGAAAAGAGTTTGAAAATTGATTTGAATGCACTTCGGCAAAATATCTTTTATAACTTGGGACAATTATTCAAAATAATCTTGTATACAGTTTTACTCATTTGTCGTCCATTAGGGCCGGTTTGTAGGGCCGGACTTAAGTTAACTGACACGCCACAGGTATAATGCCCACAAGGTCGATTCCTTATAGTGGGATACCAGTTTTTACATAATGCAACTGTCAGGTGTACGCCTACACCCCGTGCTTAGGTCGTAGCCATTTCATGAATGATGCCAAGGATATCCGGGACATGGTCATGTAACCCCCAAAGGCCATACACCAAATAATACATATCAAACGGGTCATGTAAATACATCAATCACAATCTGATTTAAATGACTACATACACCCGACCAAGCGGTACTCTTATAGTACCGTATCCCAAGCCCGTATAGGGAAAATAAGTTAAGGGTATTTACCTGAGCAAAGTATAATTCAAATACAGCAAGTGCACGTAGCTTTTACTGGGCTCCTAATCTGGAACGAAGGTTTTAATAACCTATTAGAATCCTAACGGGTCTTTAATTTAGCCTAAGCTTTAGACCGGTTAGTTTTCAAAGGAAGGCACGGTTCAAACGCATGATAAAGCGAAGACCGGCTTAGAATGTGGTTTTGACCCGACAAGCTTGTATACTTGCTTAATATGGGTAACTTAAACACATTCTGAATTTTGAGACAAAAACGATATGGTTTGCCCCGTTTCGGCTAATACATGTAAACTAGTTACATAGACCGATCCGAACGCGAAACATGCGTAACGGGTAACCATAAGAGTCATGAACAAGTTCCACAAGTTAATATGCCTTAAATATGTTGTGACATCAGTAGGATGTCTTCTATTATGCCCAAAATGATTTTAAACCCAAATTACACATCGTAAGGGTATTTTGGTCATTTAAAAGGTTATAAAAGGGTTTAAATACGTTTCTGAGTTTCGGGTCTGATGTAATCAGTAAAAATACTCAATTTACTAAGTTATATCAGTAGGGTATAACTTATATGTGAATTTTATCACTTATAACTAAACTATGCATCTTAAGGGCATTTTGGTAATTTCACATAGGTTTAAAGGTCAAAACTGGAATTCTGAGTTTAAGACTTTTGCTTACTGCTAAAGTATGAAAATTTACTTAGAACATCAGTAGGTACCAAACCTTATATTTACAAAATGATTTTAATACATACTATGCGTTAAAAACGCTTAAAAGGCAATTTGGAGCCATTTCCGGGTTTTCAAGGGAAAGCTGAAATTTTTATTATTACAGAAGGCTCAAAATACTTTATTTATCATATTAGATCAGTAGAAAAAGGTTTGGGGTCAAAAGGATTTGTAAAACTCATTTTATAGCCCAAAAGGGCAAAACCGGCAATTACCGAATCAAGCTTAGAATCCTAAGTTATGCTCAGCCTAAAAATAAATAAAAATCTTCAAAAATCCCAAAATATTATATTACATCAGTGGGTAATAAGTTTGTTATTAAAAATTGGGTTTTGATAGGCTATATGCTAATTATGCGGTTTATTTACTTAAAGGCTTCTTAATTACGCTAATGAGCATAACTCTTAATCTAGACCTCAAACTGATGCCAAATTCTAGGGAAAAGTTTATAAATCAGTAGTGAAGGTTTCTGTCCTTTCACTTTTTCAAAAATCGTATTTTAAGGTGATAAGGGCATAATAGTCAACATTTAAGCATTTAACGGAATCATGCATATGAATTGGATAACCAATGAACCAAGTTGTATAATCACAGAGGGTTATACTTATAGGTAACTTGGTCCTATTAAAGCTCTAAGGCATTCCTAATTCATGCTCAAACGGGTCAGAACTGAAAGTCAAAGCATAAGTCAAACTATGCGACTTTCAGTCCCGAATCGAGCTTAAACTGAAAATTGTCGAGTTGAACATGTTTAGACATGTTCTTATATTAATTACCAAGTTATATGAGTGTCAAAACAGGTTTCATAGCTTACACATTAATAATTATGTGTTTATTTACAAAATAGCTTCCTGTTGACTTTTTGTAGCTAAGTTTGACTCGACAATTGACCTAGTTAGAGTGGGAATCAGAGGGTGCCCATTTAAGGGTTTAATGCCCACATAATTACCAACTCATAGGTACTTTCATAATGAAAATTGACTGGAGCAATTAAGATTAATGACGAAGTCAAATCTTAATTACGACGGTTTGACTTTTAGGAATATAAGCTAATTAAAATGACTAAACAAGGATTAGAACTCTTACTTAAGGTCCTTGCTATTTTTTCTACACTTCCAAGTCTTCTCCTAAAGCCAGGTAGCTCCAGAAACCAAGTTGTGAAGTTGCAAGTGAAATGAGCAATTGAAGATCACAACTTCATGTCCTTATATAGGTTTCTTGAATCAATTTGATCATGCCAACAAGGTCTACAAGTGATATGGGATCATTCCAAGTGTCCCTAGGTTCCTTAAAACCATCAAAAAAGCTCTAAGTATTGAAAACCAGGCTTCTAAGTCGGTTAAACCGGCTATAACAGACAGCTGTCAACATTTTCTGTATCTGGCAGTCCCAGGCGGCCCGCTAAGATGTATGGGAGATCTTACACGGCCCGTATGGCCCTCCTGCCAGACTTCCAAGTTTGCTATATTTACACTTTTGGCCCCTGATCCTCCCAAACTTGATTTTTGCTTCATATCTTGCACTTTTAACCTCCAAACTTGACTTTTAAGGACCCCAAGTCATAAACCAACTTTGTTAGGTCCCCGGTAATTCAAACGTTCACCGAAAAGCCTTGAATTTCAACGTTGACGCTTTTAACCCCTCGTATACGAATATTGTCATAACTTTCTCATACTTTATCGAACCCTTGTGAAATTTTTATCACACATTCTTGTGAGTATAATTTATCATTACAAAGCTTCGGGTCTGCTAAAAGATCACTCAGAGGTATACTTTAAACATGTTGACACATTTAGCCCCTGTAGTTTGTAATTCCTCACTTTCTTTCACAATTAGCTTCGTATGATCCATGACTTATTCGTTTGAAGGTATAAACATCTTGTAGGGCTACTTTAAAAATATATTTATCCATTGTTGACATTCTGGATCCTTATATTCACACAGTTTCCTTGTTTGTCAACTTTAGCCCTTTTAATTCAGTCCCTTGCACGTTTAAAGTCCATGACATGTGTCGATATAATATTGGACATGAATTTTTTTGAGGTGTTACTGGTTAATACGAAAACTAATACAAATACAGAAAAGTTATGTCTCCGTAGATATATCAAATAAACATAAATTGTTATAATCTATCTATACTATATAATAAAAGAAACCAATAAGGGACACATGTCATTCATTGGAGCCATCTATTTTTTATTTTTCTGCTAATTTTAATTAAAAGATAAAGAGTAAATTACAAAAATTATCCTTTATGTTTGTATTAGATTGCAAAGTATGTTCTTTACCTTTAATAATTACAGAAAACGTATTTTATGTTTGGAAACCTTTGCACGGTTCGTCCTTTACTATAAACCTAGTTTATTTTTATGGTTAAATCTGACTAAGTAGACCCATTTGAGGGCAAATTAGACTTTTTACTATTTATTTATATAAAACACCTTTATAAAAATTATACCAATTTCTTTCTAACATACTTTCAGATCTCTCTCTCTCTCCTCTATCTCTTCCTCTTTCTCTCACACACACTACCCACCAGCATCACCTACACACCATGACACCACCATTTTCATGGTTAAATCTCCACCGCTACCACCAACAACCCCGCCTCCACCGCCCTACCTGCCACCACGGTAAGATCACACTCGCCGGAAAGTGACATTAAACTGAGGTGCGGCGGCGCGTGGCTGGGTTTGGGCGGATTTGATTGGTTATTGACCAATTTCACGTAACACATAGTAACAAGCTCACACCAGTGTTGATCGGTTCACCGGACATCTTTTCGGCTAGATTTGCAGCTTTTTAACTGTTTTTTTCTGGCGATGACGTCATCATTTCTAGAGGAAGACCTGCTCTCTGGTAGACCGCTGACAATCACCAGATCAGCGACGATTAAGATAAACACCCATGGATAATGTTTAGGTTCGATTCGCATCTCATTTCCCCATTAATGCCCCCTTCATCCCCATTTCATGTCACCACTTCTTGCTCTCAATTTCCAGTAAGTTTTATCCCAATTTCACCACTTTTCTTCTCAATTTCATCCCAAATCAATGGACTTTTACGTTCAATCGTTCAATTTGTTCAGCAATTTGTTCAATCTGGCGTGTCGTATTGTGGGTTTCAGTCAATTTGTTACAATTTACAGACCCACTGTGTGTATTACATGTTTGTGTGTAACAGAGAGAAACAGTGCTGTTAACAGGACTGGTTGGCTCCCCAAAGATATATAGAGAGCGTGAGTGGTGGGGTTGCCAGTGGTGGTGTGGGGTGGGTGTCGGTGGTGGTGTGTGGTAGATGAGATTGCAGGAAATGTGTGTGAGAGAGAGATAATTATTAATTCCTTTTGTTTTAATTGTATAATATTGTTTTGTATTTAAAATTTATAATATGTAAGGGTACTTTAGTAATTTCACAAGCATTTGGTCAGATTTAACCAAACTAATTGAGTTAGGGTTAAAGGACATAACGTGTAGGGGTTTACGAACATCGAGTACGTTTTCTGTAATTATTAAAGGTAAAGGACATACTTTGCAATCTAATACAAACACAAAGGACGAATTTTGTAATTTACTCAAAAATAAATATACAATTGAATAGGAGATAATTTACTTGAAATATTATCTATATCTATATTTAATTTTACAATTGAATTTAATATAAATTTAAACATGAGATAATATTATCTATATCTATATTCAATTAAACAATTGAATTTAATATAAATTTAAACAAGAGATAATACAATATTTTGATATCTTCATCATATAATAATGACTACAATATTAAATTTCAATAGTGTTTAATTTGGGACGTATATAATTTGAGTCTAATTTTGTATTTGAAATTGTGAATTAAGTTAGCTTTATAGAATTTACATACACTTCATTAATCAATTTTTTAAGAGAGAATCTTTATCATTTAGTATAGAAAATTAGATTTATTCAACTCGTGCAATACACGAGGTTTTTTTAACATATAACTTTTTTTATTATTTTGCATACAAAATTATATTTATTCAACCCATGAGGTTTTTAAAGATATAACTTTTTTTTATTATTTAGTATACAAAATTACATTTATTCAATCCATGTAATAACAAGGTTTTTAAAGATATAACTTTTTTATTATTTGGCATATAGAATTGCATTTATTCAATCCGTACAATACACTGTGTTTTTAAAGATATAAATTCTTATTATTTAATGTATAAAATTATATTTATTTAGCCCGTATAATAAATAAGGTTTTTATAGATATATTATTTTATTCTTAATATATATATAATTATATTTATTCAACCCGTGTAATACACGAGGTTTTAACCTAGTATATAAACTATTTGATTAGAATAAAAAACCAGTAGAACATATAAACAAAACAATAATTTATGTATTGTTGAGATAATACACAATCAACATGACTACCTACCCAATTGAGGCCCACAACCTTGAAAACCAACCCACTATTATATGGTCAAAGGGAAAGAAATATAAGTTTCAAAACTATGATTAATAACAATTAACAACTTATTTAGTCTTGTTGGAGGTATCCCCTTGATGCCAAAGAGTGATTTTATTTTTTATTTTTTATTTTTTTGTGAATTTAGAAGTATGTATCATATTTAAAAAATATAACTTCAAAACATAATTGCTATCGTCCCATTATAGAAAAAAACTTGATACCGAAAATACTATAAAAACCCTAAAAAACAACACGTTGATTTTTACAAGATTTACAAGCGGTATCAATAACGAATGTGTCTATCCACTCACCTCACCTGTTCCTACAAACCCAGAGATATAGAATATTCGTAAAATTTAATGAAGTGACATCGATATTCCGCTTTCATCTATAGTAAAATATCGTCTATTACTCCAACATCTTAAAAACTAGACCCGCATCACTAACTCAAAGCTTAAATTAGGTTTAGTCTAAATACAAATACACCATACAATCCAAATCACAACCATCATTCTTTATAACATCTTCATCTCGTTTCGATCAAACTTCAACAATCATATAAACTAATAGACTAACACATGGCTTATTCATCCTTACAATCCATGAATTCACACCAACCCAAACAAGAAACAATTTCCCAAAAAAAGGAATTCACTTTTTCACTTATTCAATCATTTATTATTATTATTTTCACCAATAGGGTTACAACTTATATAGTAACCAATAGTAAAAAAAACAAACATAAAAATAGTAATAACCAAATAATAACCATAACAAATACATAAATGATGAAAACCTATACATACAATATAAATACACGCACACAACCAAATCTCATCGAAAACCCTTATATGTTCTTCTTCTTCGACTCTATCGCTCTCTAAATCCTCAAAGATCAACAGGTATACATACACAATTCACCATCTCCGATTCGTTAATTTTATCATCTCAACTCAATCGATCATCTGTAACGACGATCTAAACCTAATTCTGTATCGTTTCGTTTTTGTTTTGCTTTTTTAATCAGATTCAATAAGATTATTAGGTTTTTGTGAGATTGCGATTGAGGAATTGTGTTTGGATTGGAATCGGGATTGAATCATGGAGAAATCGATGAGAGATTGAGGAAAACGATGCCGGAATTAGCGGTTGATTGTCGAACGACGTCGTATGGAGCAGTTTCTTCGAGTGGATTTTGGTCGAAACATTGTGGTGATGTTAGTTATAATCAGCTTCAGAAGGTAGTTTGATTAGATGTGTTTTTTTTCTTGTTTTAGCTGTTTGATTGTTTAGTTGATGGTTTCATGATGTTAGGGTTTGTAATTGTGTGTTTTTTGTGATTGATTGGAGTTTATATCGGTTGAATGTTGACTGTTGATGAAATTAGATTCGGTTTAAGATAAATAACTGAAGAAGAATCATTGAACAATGTGAATACTACTGACAGAAGCATAACGGTTACGTTATCTTTGAGTTGTGTTCGTTTATTTGCGTGAGACCTACGCGTGCTTACGTTATAGAAATTACAAAGCTAGGTGTGTAGTTGTGTGTTTTTCATGATTAATCGGACTACACGTTGGTTGAATGTTAACTGTTGGTGAAAGTAGATTCAATTTAAGATGTGCAAGTAAGGAAATATCATTAAACAATGTCAACATTACTGGCAAAGGTGTATCGGTGGTTTTAAGTTGTAACGGGTCGTGTTGCGTATCAGAACTGTAATACATTATTCGTTAAAGCGTGCGGTAACATCTTTGAGTTGAATTTGTTTATTCGTGTGTGAAAATGCAATGCTAGAAGCAAATGGTTCCGTCTTATGTGTTACTTTAACTCTTTAAGTTTGCAATGCAATGTTGAACACTTGAACCACATTGCATTCGTATCATTAATTGACACTAGTCATATCTGTGGTAATAAGTGTTAAGTATCAGTTTTATGTGTTTATTGTAGTTCTGGAGCGAGTTATCACTACAAGCAAGGCAAGAACTCTTAAGGATCGACAAACAAACTTTATTCGAACAAGCGCGTAAGAACATGTACTGCTCGCGATGCAACGGGCTACTTCTAGAAGGTTTTATGCAGATCGTTATGTATGGAAAGTCATTGCAGCAGGAGGGGATATTTAATCACGCTTCCGCGAATAAACTCGTAACCTCAAAATCTCAAACCGTTGAGAACGGTTGTATGACAATCGGGGGCAACGATGACGTTATTCAAGATCCATCCGTCCACCCGTGGGGCGGTTTAACTACTACTCGAGACGGAACACTCACTCTTCTAGATTGCTATATATGTTCGAAATATTTGAAGGGACTACAAAATG
This sequence comes from Helianthus annuus, assembly GCF_002127325.2. Taxonomy (NCBI): domain Eukaryota; kingdom Viridiplantae; phylum Streptophyta; class Magnoliopsida; order Asterales; family Asteraceae; genus Helianthus; species Helianthus annuus. The sequence continues at coordinate 170,220,021 of NC_035443.2, read as the reverse complement.
TACATTCCTGATGTCTGAATAATTGTCGTATCGCTGATTGTTGATTTATACTTTTATTCTATCTCATTTTATGATCGAATCAGGTATTTGACAGTGCTAGAGCACGGGAGCGTGAACGCGAATTATTATATCCCGACGCGTGTGGCGGAGGAGGTCGCGGGTGGATTAGTCAAGGGATGGTGGGGTACGGTAGAGGTCACGGAACACGAGAGACCTGCGCTTTGCATACTGCTAGACTTTCCGTTGACACTTTGGTCGACTTTTGGTCAGCACTTGGAGAAGAGACGCGTTATTCTCTTTTAAGGATGAAGGAAGAAGATTTTATGGAACGGCTAATGTATAGGTAGGTTTTTTCGTTTATAAAATTCGCAAGTAGTTTAATGAGATATTTATATCGTGAACTGTAGCATCACTTCATCAAGGGTTGGATAATATTTCCATGTATTTAGATACAGTTTTAGATATCGTAATGTTTGTTTCCTTATATATTTTACAGGTTTGACAGCAAGAGGTTTTGTAGAGATTGCAGAAAAAATGTAATACGTGAGTTCAAGGAGCTAAAAGAACTCAAGCGCATGAAAAGAGAAACTCGTTGCACGAGCTGGTTTTGTGTGGCTGATACAAGCTTCCAATACGAGGTATGTCATTTGATCTCTTTTGAACAGGTTGGTTCAGGTTATATTTTATCTCTGAAGGGGCAAATACGTAAAATAGAAATTAGCTGAATAGGAAAACTATCAATTAAGTTGAATAGGTTAAAAGTTGTGAAAATGTGTTTAAAATGCATAAAACATCCAAACTTATTTTATTCAATAACTTAGATTAGAGTTAATTACGTTTTTTCGTCCCTGTTGTATGTTGAAAATAACCATTACAGTTCATTAGTTTAAAAATTGCGAAAATAGTACCAGTACTTTCACTTTTGTAACAATTACAGTCTACCTCACTTAACACCATCCATTTAACCCGTTAGTCAGACCACGTGCTTGGCAGGGGCATTTTCGTCCATTTCTTTTTAAAAGAAACCCTTGTAATATATTAGGGTTTCAGAATTTCTTATATGAATTATATGATCACCAGTTTTTGTGAACTGAGTGATGCAATGTTATAATTATATTGTTATTCTTGCAGGTGACTCATGACACAATTCATGCTGAGTGGCATCAAACTTATGCGGACTCTAAAGGAATATACGAGCATTACGAATGGGCTGTGGGAACGGGTGAAGGCAAGTCGGATATATTAGATTTTGAAAACGTGGGCTCAAATTCAAGGGTTAAAGCGAACGGTCTAGATCTCACTGGTTTAAACTCATGTTACATCACTCTACGCGCATGGAGAACCGATGGACGTTGTAACGAAGTTTCCGTCAAAGCTCATGCTTTGAAAGGTCAACATTGTGTTCATGGTAGACTTGTAGTTGGTGACGGTTTTGTTACAATCACAAGAGGTGAAAGCATTAGACGGTTCTTTGAGCATGCAGAAGAGGCTGAGGAAGAAGAGGTGGTTTATTTTTTCATTTTATTTCAAGTCATTTTTAGAGTAAAATGCCATTTTCGTTCCTGAGGTTTGGTCAACTTAAAGGGCAATTCGGTCTTTTTCACTTTATGTAAAAAGACCGAATACCCCTAAAAAGGACCGATGCCCTTTAAGTTAACAAAAAGATGGAAATACTCCTGACTTAACGGAGAAAAATGCATGGGGTTAACGAGCGGGATGAAAATAGCAAAGATCCAGATGCGGAAAAACAAACTTTTGGACGAAAATGACATTTTACATCATTTTTTAATTTACATGAATTTTATTAATGTAAAATGATTTCAGGATGATGATTCCGTGGATAAGGACGGGAATGAATTAGACGGAGAATGTTCTCGTCCACAAAAACATGCGAAGAGTCCGGAACTTGCTCGCGAGTTTCTTTTAGATGCTGCCACAGTTATATTCAAAGAACAGGTATAGTATAATTATAATATATGATGAAGTAAATTATATTTCTTCTTTAAGTACTTATCATTTAGTGATTTGCTTCTTCAACCATTCTACTTGCCTTTTTGCTGCAAGTAAACCGTCAATCATGCGTAAAAGGAAAAAAAAAAAATACTTTAAGACCAATATGGCAATAATCTAATACTATAAAACCTCAATAAATGAATTCCCTTAGAACCAGAAAAAAAAAATTCGTTTAGCGAGGTTATAATGTTATATATTTGCCGATTATTTTAGTAATAACATTGAAATTTCCGGATCAGAGAATATTATTCATTTGGCGAGATCATTCATTTATTGAGGTTATACTGTACCATAAATCATATCTTTAAGTTTGCTTTATAACACTAATCATATCTATTGTTTTATTATAGGTTGAAAAGGCTTTTAGAGAAGGGACTGCACGGCAAAATGCACATAGCATGTTTGTATCTCTTGCGTTAAAATTATTGGAACAACGTGTAATAGTCGCGTGCAAGGACATCATTACTTTAGAAAAACAGGTATGTGACCCGTTTACTTATAAATGAATCAAATTAGGTCGTGTTTTTATCTTGAACGGGTCATATTAAAAAAATTAAAGAAGAGGAATGGTCGAAAGTTGTGTAATCACAACTAACATTAACTATTTAGAAACAAAATATAAGAAAAGTCTTTGTTGGTCAACACCACCCGACCCCCCACATGTTTCTAAAAAGATTCGACCCAAACTAGTTTGACCCGTACCCGATCTGACCCGCACAGTTTTTTGAAACTTTATTCTTCTTCAGTTTAAACTTCTTGAAGAAGAAGAGAAGGAGAAAAGAGACGAAGAAGAACGAAAAGAACGCCGAAGGGCAAAAGAAAAAGAAAAAAAACTTCGTAGGAAAGAGAGACTAAGGATCAAGGAACAAGAAAAAGAGAAAAAATGTGGTCAACTAAGTCAAACTTCCATTCCTGATACAATTAAAGAGGAATTAACAACCGTTAATAACGAGCCCGACATCAACGACAACAACTACTGTGAAGAACTAGAACACACTCCATCATCCATGCCTGCATCAGACGACTATATAGAAGACCAGATATTAGACTATGATGAAAATGAAAATGAAAACGAAAACGGAAACGCGGAGTTCGATTATCGAAAAGACGGGAATCAGTTGTTTGGTAACGATCAGTCGAAACACACTCGTAGGAGACTGAAACCGTGGAAAGATTATCAACATGATCAACCCTCGAAATGGACTGATAGACGGCGGTTTGAATACGGGTCAACGGTCAACAAACCGGTCCCGCGATATCACAGTGACGGGTATGAAACTGCATCGAGGAACGGAAACGTAAATGGAGTAAATAAGTCTGTTAGCAGGTCAAACGGGTCAAGGTACACTGATAGATCACATTGTTGCCAACACACTTATTACCGACCCAAATCAGGTATACCCGAACCCGATATCGATGCGTCAAAACCGTATTTTCGCAGAAACAAGTATAACAATAGTAATCAAACCGAATCTGTTCGTGAACGACCTAAGACCAAAATTATTTCGGGAAACAATGGTTTAGGTTATGTAAAGAAGGTATGGGAGCCTAGAAGCAATATAGATTCCGATGATGTCACTGATCGGTCCGCTGATGTCATCAGCCCCGTCAAGGTTGTTAATTCACCAAACGGAATCAAGGATAACGATTTGAAGGAATCAAAAAGTAGTGTTCACGTAGAACCCGAACCTGAAAGCGGGACAACCGATTTGTGTACTAGCAGTACGAACTCGAATTCCGATAGTTGCTCATCGTGTCTTAGCGAAGGAGACGGAAACGCTTCGTTGTCATCAACCCCGCAAAATACCGAGTCGTCATCTACGTCAGATTCTGAGTGCGCGAATCATCGTTCCGAAGTGATTAAAGAAACGTCACCCTGTCGTGAGAATGCGGGTGAAATGTTGTCGAAAACGAGTGAAAGTGTTACGGGAAATAATGTTGTTCCACCACCATTGCAAGCTAAAAGCATACACTTTCCGGTGTTTCAAGCTCCTTCCATGGGCTATTACCACCAGGGTCCGGTTCCATGGGCCTCGCGCCCAGCCAGTGGGCTCATGCCGTTAGGCCCATTACCCCATCCGAACCACTATCTGTTTGCTAGTCCGTTTGGGTACGGGAATTCACCTTACGTTCCGTATAGCGTTGGTGGGCTCCAGCCGCCACTACTTAACCATGGTCAACTCCCTATGTACCCATCGGCTCCATCGGTCAACGGTGTTAAAGACCACCACACCAAGGTTATCCCGGTAAAAAATGAACAACATGTGAATTCTGAAAAGGCGCAGAACGGGCAAAATGATAATTCTGAGAAAACGCAAAAGGGTAATACGGGGTTTTCTCTGTTTCACTTTGGTGGGCCCGTTGATGTTTCGAACGGGTTTAATCCCGACGCTGATGCTGCGGATTGTGTGAAAGAAGAGGTTGATGCGGATGTTGATAGGAGTGTTGTGAAGGATGTGGAGGAATACAACTTATTTGCAGCAAGCAATGGGATACAATTTTCCATCTTTTAAAATACAGTTTTTGAGATTTTGAATATTTGAGTTTGAGTCTGAGTTTGAGTTGAGTTGAGTTGAGGTAATTCAAATTTTTATTTGACATGCAAATGCAATAATCTTGTGATACATATTCATCCAGCATGTTTTTGTTTTGGTAATTTCTGTCCATGTCTTACTCTACATTATTATTATTCTTTGTTGTTTTTTCTTTTGGGAATCGGCCTGTAATAATACCAACTAGACGTCATTGGTCATTGTCAGTCCCACTTTTGAATATTCCCCATGTCAGTCCTACCTTTCACTTATTTTTCCTTCACCGGTCCTCAGTTAAAAAAACTTAACAGAGTTAGAGGTGTTTTTTTTGTGTTTTTGTGTTTTTTTTTGAATTACAAGCTGACGTTTTAGGGCTTTTGATCAGAACGAGAATACAAGTCGAATGATGAAACTTACCTTGAAATTGTGCTCCAAACGATGAAAACGGTGTTTCAATTCGGGTGTTTAAACTTCCAACTAACAAAAATCAAGTCGTTTGGAACATCGTTTCGAGGTAAGCTTTACATCAATAGACGCGTATCCTTGTTCTGATCAAAAGCCCAATACGTCAGTTTGTAATTCGGAAAAAAACTTAATGGAAAACTTAACTCTGTTAAGTTTTTTTAACTGAGGACTGGTGGAGGAAAAATAGATGAAAGGTGAGACTGACGTGGGGAATATTCAAAGGTGGGACTAACAATGGCTAATGACGTCTAGTTGGGATTATTAAATGTCAATTCCCCCTTTTTATGTTTTATCTCAAACAGGACAATTTAAAATTTTTATCGAATAAGTCAAAGCGGCTTGAAACTACTAATACAGTTTCCTAAGTCGTTCAATTCGTTTATTATTGCGATAAGCATATGGCAAGTCGCAAGTGTTAGGAGTGTTACTTCTCATTATAGGTTATCTTCAACCCTCGGTGAAATTCTTGTAGTTCTATCTGCAGTTTTTCCCTAGGATGTGAAATTCAATGTTATATATTAACGTTTTTGTCAACTAATCAAATCTAGTGTTGGGTTAGAAGTTTTGTAACATCTCCACAAATGGTGTGGAATACCATAAAACTCAATTTGCATGTTTTAGTGACAAACCTATAGTGTTGGGTTTGGGTTGGAACTTCAGCAAAATTGTGAAGTTACGGTGAAAACCCAATGTGCAATTATATGATCTAGAGGGTGTGCATAGTTGAAACCAAAAACTTTGAATAGATTTTGGTTGTGGTGGGAGTGAAGGAAATCTGAGCAGGGGTATATTGACTTCGAGGTAGTTTTTTGTCAACGACCTTTTGATTAGATTATATCTTTCTAACTTCCTACTCCGATTAGATTTCTGCAAAACAAAACACCGTGAGTCTCGCCACAGAAACATGAGTCTCCCTATGTCCAAATAAGTACTTGACCGGAGTCAAAATATAGTACAAAAAATGTAAGTGTAAGCATGAGAGCCAGAGAGTGAATAAATGAATGTTACCTTGAGTCTGGCTATTTATAGGAAGGAATTAAGGTTGATGTCGTTATCACGTGGGGTGGGGTGGTCCCTGTTGTTGAGCATAACAATTTAATAGTGATATCTTGAATTCTATTTTTCAGGAATTAACATTCCTTTTGTCATGATTGTACCTTCTTTGCCACGTAGGCAGAACATAATTGTGCATAAGTCAATCCGTGTTATTCTAATAAAGTGGATACTCCATTAGTCTTTATGGGTTGGATTTCGGGTCATACCTCTTCATGGAGGATTCGGCCATAAGGCCTACATTATGCAACTATGCAATAGTAATTCGATATTTATAAAATTATTCATGTTAATTTATAGTCGGAGTGAGTACAGACAGCAGAGAATTTAATGAACACGATATACATGAAAATGTGTTTTATGCAAGTATTTGCTAATATGTTCAAACACCTCCACTATGTGCCAATAAGACTACACTTAATAATGTGGTGGCTATATGCTTACAAGATTGTTAGTATATACTATATACTGAACTTAACTAAGAAAAAATAATGAACTAGTGAGTTCCATACGCTAGCAAGCTTTTTATGTAAATTTTGTTAGTTTATTTTATTACCATTTCACACCTAGTGTTAATGAGGGGATGTGTTGTTGAACGTAAAGCATGTAATGTGTGATAATTCGATAATTTAGAGGGATGAAATAAATTGACCATAGATCCTTAGCCAGGGTGTGTTCGTTTACTTGCCGTTATTATGTAATATTCTTTAGAGTAAATTGCCATTTTGGTCCCTAAGGTTTGGTCACTTTTGCCACTTTAGTCCAAAACTCAAACCTTTTGCATCTGGGTCCCTGTGGTTTCAGTTTTATTGCCATTTTGGTCCAATAATGAAATCAGGTCTTGTTTGTCATATAAAACCCTGCTATTTTGTCCTTTTCCTCAAGGGCAAAATAATCATTTCATTTTTATAAATAAATACCAGTATTAACTCTTCTCTTATTGTTATATACATGCGGAGATGTGGGCTGCTGAACATAACTGGGCTGTTGGACATGATTGGGCTGGAGGCATATGCTAGACATGATGGAGAGAGTTAAGAGCTATATAACTCTCAGATCAGAGTAACCATTGGGTGTCAGCCCAATGAGCACCAGCCCGCATTCTAACCCGGAGGTGGCGGGTTAGTCTTGCTCGTTCCCAATGCCCCTACGGTAGCGGATTTACCCCTAGACTCAGGCTTGCTGGGTGGCGGTCTGCAAGGTGGGATCACCTCGGCGGTTGGGAGGACCGTGGAATACCCCCCCCCCCCCCCCCAACTCTCAGATCAGAGTTATTAGATTCATTCGTTCATTCATAACATCAATGTTTTCTCTCTATTCATTGTTGTCTCAGTTGGTTTCTCTCTCTTAGTGTTTGATAGTTCTTGTAGATCTTTTGTTGAGATCTAGTGTTCATCATTTAGATCTATTAAGAGAGTGTGCAGATCATCGTGTTGATGATTTGCTGGTGAGATTTTGAGAGGTTTTTGTTGTGTATAATTTTGTTCGAATTTGTTGAGTTTTATTAGTGAATACAAGTGTTGTGGTTATGGATCCATGTTCGGTTGACACAAACCCTTGGTCTCTTGTTTAAGTTTAGACACCACCAACACATTAGGCTAACATTTTGTTTTCTTCTACGTCAAATAAGTTTTATATATAGAAGAGGACGGTGGTATACATAAAATGGTATGTATTTTGTATAAAACATTACATCTAATAACCCCATTTAATTAATATTCACCATTTTTATGTCCAATTTATTTAATATTCTTTAATATCATTTCATCCAAAATAAACACTCCATGTTTTTTTTTAATGTAAAGAGTTAATTACATAGATGGATCCTATGGTGTATAGTTAGTTTCACCTTTTGGTACTAACTTTTTTTTTTAACATGTTTATGTTTTATGGTTTCAATTTTGTAACACCTTTGGGTACTAACACTAAAATTATCAAAATAATTACTAAAATACCATTCCATTCTTTTTAATGTAACACCTAATTTAATTTAAGTTTAAATCAGTTTTACAAAATCTATTTTTTATTTTCATCTTTTTATTATATGTAGCATAATCGAGAAAAACTGTTTAAAAATAACTACAACTAATTTAATATATTTTGTAGTAAAATCGTAAAAATGTATAATCTAATCTGATTTGTTTGTTACTATTTTACTTTAGTTCCGATGAGATACAATCTTTTATTATTATTGTTATTGGTTTCATATTATTTAATCCCATATATTTAAAATTACAAAAATTAAAACTAAGTTTTATACATTAAACACGTGTAATACACGGAGTTTTAACCTAATATCTTAATAACAATTTATTTGCACATTACCAACTATTATTATTGTTAATGCACGGAATGTCTGTTGACTTCGTCTATATCAAGTCTTAGGTCAATATAGGTCAACATAGGGTTTAGAAAGTCAAAATCATGAATTATGTTGTTAGGTTCGCTTTTGTGAACCTGTTAGATGTAGGTCCGCTCATAGGGTCTTATACAGGTTCGCTTATGTGTCAATTCAGGTAGGTTCGCTCTTGTGTCAACCTGGTAGGTTCGCTTTTATGTCAGTCCGTATAAGCGAACCTCTAGCACTATATATACCTGATGTTTGTGATTCATTTGTAACGTTGGAGCGGACTGTAACAACTCTCACTAAAATTAATATTTAGTATAATAATTATCCAATAAGGAAACCCTAATTAAGACACCCAAGTATGTCAAGCAAGTAGGTAGGCATGTCAAGCAGGTAGGTAGACATGTCAAGCAAGTAGGTAAGCATGTCAAGCAAGTAGGTAAGCATGTCAAGCAAGTAGGTAGGCATGTCAAGCAGGTAGGTAGGCATGTCAAGCAAGTAGGTAAGCATGTCAAGCAGGTAGGTAGGCATGTCAAGCAGGTAGGTAGGCATGTCAAGCAAGTAGGTAAGCATGTCAAGCAGGTAGGTAGGCATGTCAAGCAAGTAGGTAGGCATGTCAAGCAGGTAGGTAGGCATGTCAAGCAAGTAGGTAGGCATGTCAAGCAGGTAGGTAGGCATGTCAATTGAAATCCCACATCGATCAGAAGAAATTGTTGAGGTGCTTGCTTGCTTGCTATAAATAGGAACTTAGGATTTCATTCTTCGTTGCTCATTTCTTTCTTCTTTTCTCTATACGTTGGTGTTCTAACCAATAATCACCAAAGCGATGTTCTGTCCGATCGATTCAGGAACCATCTAACGAATGCCGAAGTGTTGTGCTTTGTGAATTTCGTTAAACGGAATCCAAAGTACTATACTTTGTGAGTTCATTAAATGGATACCAAAGTACTGTCTGAATAAGACTATACTTTGTGAAATTCGTTAAGGTTCGAATCTCGTGACTACCGTTAAGGTTTGATTTGGGTTTTACACAAATACGTATTCCATTCTGTTAAACTATATGTTTAACTACCGAAAATACTCCCCACTACACACACGCGAATCACTAATTAGTATAGCAGGGTGCTGCTACGATACAGGGTATTAACTCGATCGCTATTACGATTCATTTTCCGACCGATCAATATATCCAATGGATGTTTAAGTGCCACCCACATTAGGGTTATACTTTGTCGTTCGTCGTTAAATCGATGGATGTTTAAGTATCGCACTTTGTCGTTCGTTGTGAGAATTTGATCTCGTGAGTTATCGTAATTGTTGTATTAAGTTACCTACCTAGTTCGTGTGCACTAGGTTACAAGGCTAAATCAATAGGCTAAGCTCTGCCTGTATAAATCTGCAATATATCAAGGCTTATCTGTAGACTAAACTTTGGCCGTATGAATCTGCATGTTTATAATGTGAGTCATTCTCTTTTTATCAAATGTTTTGCAATACTCCAAATTATTTTCAGAATTATAAATTACAGTGATTAAGTTTATGTAATCACCAAATTACAGCCAGTATGTGGGGTATTGTGCACATTACTACTGTTTTAATCACTTTAGGTGGGCGAACCTAAAATTAAGTGATATACGTCATTCATTGGGGCAGCCAATGGTGATATGACCACGGCCACAGATCCGGTCGAGTGGCAAATACTGTGGGTGGTTGGTAGATATCAGAAACATATGTAAAAACTCTTAATACTGTAAATTATAACAAACGAGTCGTTTTAGTAAACTGAATGATTCACTCAGTATTTCGCGCTGACAAAACCTTTTTAAAACGCGTTTCAGGTAATTACAGTAGATTGGAGTAAGGATTGGATCCGGCACTAAAAGACTTCAAGAAGTGGCTTATTTTATTAATTAAATCAAATTAAGAAATATTGTTTTTATTAAAAGCTACCTTTGTAACAATGGAATTTATTCCATCTATTTAAATAAAATCCGGTGTTTCTAAACTCTGATATTTTTCCTAACTCACGGTCCTGATAAAATTTCCGCTGCAATATTTTTCAAAATAACTCACCGGTACCACTGGACTGCTCGCGGCTCCCGATTCCGTCCAGGATGGGGTCGGGGGACGTGACAGAAGGTGGTATCAGAGCCACTGCTTTAAGCCTATAAGTGTTGTGATAATAATACTTAAGCTTAAATAAAAAGAGTTAGGAGATTACTGTTAAATGGTAGCATAGCCGATAGCAGTTAGACTTGAACATAAGAAAAGATGCCTTAGTATAAGCTAAGCTACTTGTTTACGCAATTAGGTGTTATAATAATACCTAAGTTTAAACGGAAAATTAGAAGCTTAATATTATCTGATAGCACTCCGGATGATATTTAGACTTGAACTTAAGAATTTTGCCTTAAATAAACTTTAAGGTAAATTACTTATATAAGTACAATGTAATGGATATTGGTATTCCATAAAAATGACGATTAGCAGGCAATAGCACGTAATTGCTTCTTGCTTATTGATATTATTTGGTCGAGAATAAGATATGTTAGGGAAATACAAATTTCCTTGATTCTGGATAAAAGTCCTAATAAAAGAGGCACTTTTAAAAATCTTGAAAAGATACTATTTATGGGTATACTGAAGTTACCTCTCCGGCAAAACTGGGTATAGAGTAGCAGACTCTCCAGCTTGTCTGGATATACTGAAGTTACCTCTCCGGCGCGAACCGGATAAGACGGGGTAAATAATATGTCAAATCAGTGACAAGATTTCCCTAAATAAAATCATGACCAGATATTTGACTTGTTTTTGGAAATATGAATCTGCTAAATACATTGATCTTATAGAAGGTATGTATATTACAGCATGTGAAATATATAATTATATAGATATGTATATCTATAAGGAATTCCAAAAGTCGATTAGGAATAAAACACAAGCATATGTGTCTAGATTTCTTTATTAGGAATCTCTTTTCCGATATCAAACATTATTTCGTTTGATCATTTGTCTCGTAGTTCGTGTGACAAAATAAACAATGGAAACTCTATAAATTGGAACACCATCAAAAAAATATAAGAATTACCAATGCGTTATCATAAACTATTAACCCAAGTAAGAAACATCTAAAGTTGTGCTAATGCACAAGAAAACACATAAAACTTAAATTATATATATCCACGGACGTCGAAGTTTATCACACATGACTTCCAAGGCAAGACCTTTGGAAAATATAAATTAGGCACGATGACACCAATACTAATTCCGTCAGTAAAAGAACTCCTAATAAAAAAAAACGGCACTTTGCCACATGATCTTACAAACGATCACAATATCGCTGAGGTACGTTGGAACAATATTTCACAACCATCGGTGCACAGTCTAATTATAGTCATAATTATTGGCACTACAAAAGAAGTCATCTACCTTTGCAAATTCCCTATTTCATTTCATTTCATTCGACATTCCTTGGTAATGTCACTTAACAAAGGTTATCACACGAGATTTCAGATAAAGTTCTTATATTTCTTTCGTTGCAATTCTGACTTCTGCCTATAAATAAGTTGGCTTTCGTGTTTCTACTTCTTTTAATGATCATCATACCATAAAGATTTCTTTCATAGTAGCAAATATTGATTCATTTCATTTCTTGATAAATCCACACGCTACACATGCACTGTTTGTTACGCATGTGGTTCATTTGAATTATGAAGACCATAAGAGGGCATCATTCCAATTTGTTGTTTTATCAAAAGCTCAAATATCATTTCGCTATACTTGATCTTTTCATTATAAACCGCGTTTTTACAAAGCGATGACTCTTTAATATCGAATCAAAGAATTTCTTGAAAAACTCGATTTTCTTTTAAAGAGTATACATGATTTCTGTTGTGATCATGTCCGAACTTCCTTATTAAAACTCGTTTTTATCCAAACCCAGTTAACTTGCTCGCAATCCGTATTCAATTCAAAGTCCCATATGATATTTTAAGCCATCATATTCGAATTCGGAATAATCCCAACAAGCATTTCGATTCTCTTGAACTATAACATGCTTTCTTGGCCTTCGACTTCACTGAATTATTTCTTTGATTACGATCACCTTGTAATGACATTTTCACAAAATTTGAAGATTTCGCTAATCTAGGATTTAATTATTTATTTATCTATATTGAATATGCTTTGTTAATTTATTTTATAAAAACAATCTTAACACAATTATGTGCTAAGATAATGATCCACCATTTCATGTCCTAATTCCTTAGTCCTTACAACCTAAATCGAGCCTTTCGTGATATTTCTTACCTTATCATCATTGATCGAAAAACATTATATAAATCCAATTGATTATATATAGAAACTTCCAATATAGTATTCCTGTATTTAAAATTTTTGTTAAAACCATTAAGGTAAAGAATTTATATTTTTACGTATAAAATTTTGTTTGAAGTATACTCTCATTTAAGTTTATGCATTTATTATTGGCAATTAATATTAGTTTTATTATTAGTAATATTATTAGTATTATTATTTTTAGATACTAGAGTTATTATCAAGGGCATGTATTGAATAGCCTAGCCTTAGTTAGGCATGGACTGACCACCTATGCTTAAACAAGGCAGCACTAACCAATATCCAACCATGATAATAATTATTTAATATATATATATATATATATATATATATATATATATATAAATTAAGTCATCATACTTATTTAGTAAATTTCAATTATATATATATAAAAATATTTTATATTATATATAGAAATATGTATACTTTGTATTGTAAAGAGAAGACATATTTTCATAAAACAATCAAAGGGACGAATAAAATTATCTAAATAATTGTCTAAGTATTCATGAACAAGACATATTATAAATAAATGTTCGTCTTGATTAATATTTCACAACTATTAATAGAAATATTCTTTTATAAATATATATATTTATCAAATGTTATTTACGCAAGCCAATATTTAAGTATGCTTGATATTAAAATAAACATTTATTATTTTACTTTTATAATTTAAAATACCCTATTATAAAATCTTATAATTAAACACACTTGATTTTAAAAATGATAATCATGAGTTCTACGATATTGGGTAAACCTATTTATAAAAAAAAATATATCATTATTTTGTCAAAATTTACCCCGGGTTTGATATTTTAAACCTATCTATATTTATTTATTATTCTACTTTATGATAACATAAAAGGAAAAGGTATTTAGTAAATCAAAATATCACCTATCTTTAATCAAACATTTTGATTAAAATCATCTGAATACAATTATGTATTAAGATAAAAATATACTAACTTTATTGTCTTTTCATATATTCTTACAAATCACCCATCTCAACACATTGATTTTCTTATATCATAATTCAATATTTGACAAAACATTTTCATGATTTCATTTTGAACCGATCAATCTTAAGTCTTCCTTAGGTACCAATCAAGGTAAGTTTTCTTCTGACAAAGAATTTTACTAATTCCAAAAAGTTCTTCACATTCATTCTAAAAATCTATAGATCATATATCTTTTGGCTTAAACATAATCACCTTGGAAACTATATCATTTCATCGGAATGTCTCATCTTTTGAAATATCTAGATTCGCTTCCTTGAAACTCTCAGTTAATTTCGAAAACGGTAAATTTATCATAACAATACCTTGCAGTATCCATATACATTTGTAGCCTGTGCTAATAATAAACCCTATTCATACGCCATTCGTTTGATTTGTCATATTCTTGATACAATTATATACTCAGATTACGATACACTAAATTCTATTGTCCAGTACCATTTAAGTAAACGATGTTGACTTTCGGGTAATCATTAACAAATCATTTTCCATACTCCCATTCACAAATAGATATTTATCAATTCGGAATCTCCCTCAATTGATCAAAGTAAGTTCATTTCGAATATTGAATCCAATTGTTTCTATAAATCATTTTTATTTTTAAATTTTCATACCCCTCAAAATATCTTTTGATTCCATTCCACGATACATTATTTTTCTTAATTAAAAGAAGAAACCTAAAGAAAATATCATAGTCCAAATCTCGAGGACGAGATTTTTTATTAAGATGGGAAGGATGTAACAACTCTCACTAAAATTAATATTTAGTATAATAATTATCCAATAAGGAAACCCTAATTAAGACACCCAAGTATGTCAAGCAAGTAGGTAGGCATGTCAAGCAGGTAGGTAGACATGTCAAGCAAGTAGGTAAGCATGTCAAGCAAGTAGGTAAGCATGTCAAGCAAGTAGGTAGGCATGTCAAGCAGGTAGGTAGGCATGTCAAGCAAGTAGGTAAGCATGTCAAGCAGGTAGGTAGGCATGTCAAGCAGGTAGGTAGGCATGTCAAGCAGGTAGGTAGGCATGTCAAGCACGTAGGTAGGCATGTCAAGCAGGTAGGTAGGCATGTCAAGCAAGTAGGTAGGCATGTCAAGCAGGTAGGTAGGCATGTCAATTGAAATCCCACACCGATCAGAAGAAATTGTTGAGGTGCTTGCTTGCTTGCTATAAATAGGAACTTAGGATTTCATTCTTCGTTGCTCATTTCTTTCTTCTTTTCTCTATACGTTGGTGTTCTAACCAATAATCACCAAAGCGATGTTCTGTCCGATCGATTCAGGAACCATCTAACGAATGCCGAAGTGCTGTGCTTTGTGAATTTCGTTAAACGGAATCCAAAGTACTATACTTTGTGAGTTCATTAAATGGATACCAAAGTACTGTCTGAATAAGACTATACTTTGTGAAATTCGTTAAGGTTCGAATCTCGTGACTATCGTTAAGGTTTGATTTGGGTTTTACACAAATACGTATTCCATTCTGTTAAACTATATGTTTAACTACCGAAAATACTCCCCACTACACACACGCGAATCACTAATTAGTATAGCAGGGTGATGCTACGATACAGGGTATTAACTCGATCGCTATTACGATTCATTTTCCGACCGATCAATATATCCAATGGATGTTTAAGTGCCACCCACATTAGGGTTATACTTTGTCGTTCGTCGTTAAATCGATGGATGTTTAAGTATCGCACTTTGTCATTCGTTGTGAGAATTTGATCTCGTGAGTTATCGTAATTGTTGTATTAAGTTACCTACCTAGTTCGTGTGCACTAGGTTACAAGGCTAAATCAATAGGCTAAGCTCTGCCTGTATAAATCAGCAATATATCAAGGCTTATCTGTAGACTAAACTTTAGCCGTATGAATCTACATGTTTATAATGTGAGTCATTCTCTTTTTATCAAATGTTTTGCAATACTCCAAATTATTTTCAGAATTATAAATTACAGTGATTAAGTTTATGTAATCACCAAATTACAGCCAGTATGTGGGGTATTGTGCACATTACTACTGTTTTAATCACTTTAGGTGGGCGAACCTAAAATTAAGTGATATACGTCATTCATTGGGGCAGCCAATGGTGATATGACCACGGTCACAGATCCGGTCGAGTGACAAATACTGTGGGTAGTTGGTAGATATCAGAAACATATGTAAAAACTCTTAATACTGTAAATTATAACAAACGAGTCGTTTTAGTAAACTGAATGATTCACTCAGTATTTCCCGCTGACAAAACCTTTTTAAAACGCGTTTCAGGTAATTACAGTAGATTGGAGTAAGGATTGGATCCGGCACTAAAAGACTTCAAGAAGTGGGTTATTTTATTAATTAAATCAAATTAAGAAATATTGTTTTTATTAAAAGCTACCTTTGTAACAATGGAATTTATTCCATCTATTTAAATAAAATCCGGTGTTTCTAAACTCTGATATTTTTCCTAACTCACGGTCCTGATAAAATTTCCGCTGCAATATTTTTCAAAATAACTCACCGGTACCACTGGACTGCTCGCGGCTCCCGATTCCATCCAGGATGGGGTCGGGGGACGTGACACGGACCTAGACCATTGCTTGTGGAACGGAACTCTGTCAATTTGTAATCAGAAAGCAATAAAAGAGAAGAAATTAGAAAGGAATAGCTGTTGTAACTTCATTTACGTTGATTCCGCCTTCGTATGTGAAGATGAACTGTCTCGGCTGACTTTTCAGGGTCGGAACACGGTCCAACAAGTGGTATCAGAGCACAGGACGAGGTGTTCATACTACTACAGCTTGATTCTACCAAATTCTCTGATTTCTACTCTCTTTCTTTCATACTTTTTCGATTTGAAGTGGTTCCTACGGTTGAAATTGTCTGAAAACTGAATATAACGTGTAAAACATACAAATAACGAAACCTAGAAAGTTTCAGGACAAAACTCGGATTAAAAATGGTTAAAACTGGGTAAAAACATAGGTCTGCTTTTACGGACATCGCTAGGTTCGCTTGTGAAGCAATAGATCCGCTCGAAAAATCTTGTTAGGTTCGCTCATTCGGACAATTGTAACTGATCAGGTCCGCTCGAACGTACATACTCCGGTTCGCTCGAACGAACAAAGTAGGTCTGCTCGAACAAACCTTGTAGATTCGCTCATCCGAACATAATTCAGTTCGCTTATCTGTTCAAGTGTAGGTTCGCTCGAACTGATACCAGGTCCGCCTATTTGGACATAACCTGGTCTGCTTATTTGTCACAATTGCTGATAGTTTTGATTTCGCTCGGGTGTTCATTGTGATTGTTATTTTGAGTGATCTTGTTTGATTATTCAAAACTTGGCAAAAATGTTTGATGAACAAGAAAACAAGAATCTTGAAAATTTGAATAACTGGACTAAGGAAGCTTGGTATGAGATGAAATATCGTAAGGATGTTTATGTAAAAAGATACGAAAATTTCTTGTGTATGAAGAATGAATCGATGGATATGTTGAAAGAAAGGTTTTATGAGTTAATCATCAAATTAGAAAAACATAAGGTTTGGCATTCAAATGATGAAAGAATTTTGAAATTTGTTGATGCTTTACCTTTGGAGTGGGATAAATTCGTGAATGGACTGAAACGGGATTCTAGTTTATCACGCTATGATTTAAGAAGTTTCATCAATACTGTAACACCCCAAATTCCGTACGACGTGTTAAAATGTTTAATCGCAATACTCTAGTGAAAAGAAATGGTAAATATAAAATTTTACCATTATTAAGAATTGTAGCTTCTAGCAAATCTAAAATTTTATATATATGCATGAAGGTTTACTAAGTTAGTATCTAAATATGAGAAAAGTGACATGTTCTAAATGATGAGGGGGTCAAAATGAAAAAGTATGTAATTAAAACCCTTAACAAAAAAAAAGTCCAGTACTTCATGTGGGTGTATGTGCGATCGTGAGAAGGGGGACAGGAGGAGCTTTCCCCTCAAAACCCTAACATCCTAAATTCATCAAATTGGAAGGGAAATTGAAGTGTAAATTGATGCATGTATCAAGATTCATGATCATCTAGTGTTCTTTTAACACAAAGTAAGTCAAATTTCATATTTTGGTGATGTATGATAAAGTGGGTTATGTATAATCTATGATTGTAGTATGAAATTGACATGAATGTTAGATAATATTAACATGTAGAAGTAGTAATATGTTTGATTCTGACCATATTGAAGGTTTTGATTAAAACCCACTTGGTATTTGTAAGAAAGTGAAGGATTGGTGAAGTTTATATGTGAATTAGAGTAATGTTGATGTTCAAGTAGAGTTGTAGAAGATATTTTGATGAATAATTTGGTAAGAAACAGAATACATATGATTATGATGATAATATATGAAGATTAAATGATTATGATGATCCATGAATGGACAAGGAAAAATGTGCTTTAATTACTTGTACACTATGCCTTATTGATGGTACGCACATAAGGTGTTCGATGAAATGCCTAGGTTTATTTACTTGTGATTTGATATGAATCCTTGTTAAATTGATGTGGTAGAATAGAAATGGAGGTGTGCATAGTTGTTTAACACCATGACGAATAAAGGAAATGCGTATGTAATTAATTCGTATGAAAGCTAAAAGTATGAAATTGTAACATGTAGGAGCGAAGAAGGAAGAAGGCACGGGTCATTCCAAAACACAAGTAGTGCAAGACCACAGTAAGTTCTTTTGAACTTTATTTACTCTACTAGTAGATTTACGAATGATATTAATTGATAATACGATTCGTGCAAATTCCTTTATAGATAAAGATTGGTTAGATGTAAGAGTTTATGTCGAAAAAAAGGTTTTAGAAGTTATGTTGTAATGAATGCGAAATAGCAAATCCCTTGCGGATTTGGTTATGCTAATGAAGGTTATGTTAAGCCATACAAGTCGACCGGTTCTAGTTGGACAAGTCGAGTAAAGATAAGCTACCACCCGCTTTGAATGGGTGGTCATGAATGCTATGATGAAAGCTTGAAATTTAATCCGTTATACGGATGGAAAGAAAGAATTATGTTGAAAGCGATTAACCCGATGTTACCGGGTTGTAAGTGATAAGCTTGAACCTCATTATGAGGGTATATGCCATTACCCATTTAATTGGGTAAATCGAATGCGTAAGAATAATGAAAGCATATAAACGAATGAAGCTAATATATTGTTACATCGAGTTAAATGAGTACTACGGCTAACTTTTGAAGTCTTGTTATTGAATGCAGGTAAATCCTCACTTTAGGCGATTTGGAGAATTGGAGCGAGCACGTGTCTATGTCATGTTATACCAAACGCTTCCGCTAGATTATTCTCATCCTTTTGGTCCATGACTTGTTATTTTATCCAACTTTTTTAGTAGTTGTACATTTGTAAAACTTGTCGTCTTTGCTTTTGGTAGTTTTATGTCAACGGGTTCGTAGAATGTTATTTGAATGATTATGTTAAAAACAGGGGGCACGTTCGTTTTACGAACGGGTCATGCCCAATTTTTGTAAAAATTATTATGTAACAAAGTTGGTATTTTTGATGTCTCATAAACTACTCTAGTAAGAAATTTTAAAAGTTCGAAAAAAAAAACGGATCTAACAAGTTGGTATCAGAGCCAAGGTTTGAGGGATTCGAGTTTTTAACGCGATGCTCGAACTCAAACCGATGGCTCGTTCGAAAGTGTGCTCGCTCCAAGATCGCCAATGAGGTAATAATGTAAGTTTTCGATGAATGCTAGTATATGTAATGAGTTTGAGATGTAAAGTTGAGTTAAATATGTGAAGTAATAATTATGGGTAGCGAAACAATAAACTCCGGGGACCGTACAGCTGGAAACGGACCCGAAAACGAGTTAGAATGCTAAAAACGAAGCTGCAGCGGATTAATGAATGGCTGGCCGTCGCCGACGGCCAGACACCCCGTCGCCGACGCCCCTATATTCGTAGACGGCTTAAGTTCCTGCCTACGGACTAATGTAGGCAACGCACTTATCTGAAGCCCGTCGCCGACGGGGCATGAAGCCGTCGGCGACGGCTAGTGGAATATCAATCCGCTGAAAATTTTATTTTTGTATTACTTTCGCGTTTCGAGTTACCGGATTGTCCGAAAGCCTATTTAAGTGTTCAGGTAGAGTCCAAATAATGCCTAATAAGATATATCTAACCACAATTAGTGGTTACGATGGAAAGAGACTTGTAAAGGTCGAGAGTAATGTGTCGAATGACACGAATGAATGCCGAAAGTCTAAAAAGTGGATAAAGTATGAAATATAGGAATGCGAATGAAGTAAATACGGACTAATGAACTATGATGAATTGAGAGCTTATGAGTTATAATTTAAGTTCTCATACTCCTCAGAAATGCCCGTTTTATGTTCCTGTTAAGTATTAGAAGATATAATAAGTTATGTAAAGTTATGTAGATCGTTGGCAGTAAAGTAAAATTTATAAAAGTCGAATGTAACGAATGGAATGGCATGAAATGAATGATGAATGCATGAAGTGGAGTTGGAATTCGTATGAAAATTCGGATGAATGTATGCTTTGATAGAATTATGCACTAGAGGCTTGTACCTTGTACATGAATGGTGTGATGTTTAAGTATATTTAATGATTTGCTCTAGTATGATTAAGAGGCGAATATGTGATAAATGTAAATCATACGAGCTAATTAGTAAAGGATATGTTCAAATTATGATAGATAGATGTTCTGAATGAAATTTGCTAATTGTAGAATCATGGAGCATCAGCATGCGAAAATACGTGTATGTGAATATATATATATGTATTGATTAGAGGATGACGTAAATGGTACATGAAATCTTGTTATTTAAGTGGATTATGCAACGTGGGCTTCAATACGTTATCCGTGGACTACGGTGGGCATCCCAAATGTAATTTTTTATCATTCCTTTAATGTTTATGGGCTTTAAATCAAAGTTTAGGTCCCAAGCCATTAATGTACTTGTATGTAAGTTGTAAGCAAGATCTCGAACGAGTGTGTAGGAAGGTATGCGTGTATGTAAATGTATATATATATATATATATGTGTGTGTGTATAAAGGTGCATGTGAGTGTACGTATGTATGTAGAGATGCAGGAAGGTAGGTATGTATGTAGATGTGTGCGTATGCGCGTAAGCATAAATTAGATGCGTATAGTATTAACGTTACTAATTATATGCTTGAGGTTGGTATGAAAATAGAAGTTGTATTGTACTCAGTTTTGATCATATTAATGATTTGTGGTAAAACCCAATTGGAATTGTAAAATGGTGAAGATGTTAAATTGTGATTTTGTTGGTGCATGAGATATTACATGATAGTTTTGATAGTTAGACGTGATGTGGAAGTAATGACAAAGTGAATTGTTTGAATGTAATGGTTCATGAGATGAATTTGGGAGGAATATGCTTAGGAAACTTGTACATTATGCTTAGAAAGTGGTACGCCCACCAAATGTTTGATGAAATGCTTAGGTGAAAATGGTAAGTGGAATTGTATGCTAACAATGGATAAATATATGTAGACAAATGATAATGATATAATAGATAATAGATCTGCATAAGAATGTGTGTTAGATGAATTGCCAATGGAAATTGGTTTGATAAGATAACATGGTAAGAAACATGAATTAGAATGTTGTAATAGATGATTGATTGTGTTGTGAACGATGAACGTTGAATTGTGTAGATATGGAATGAAGTAGTTAAATGAGTATTTTCATTATGAGCATATCATATGCTTGTGACTAATGAAAGCACTTACATGTGGGAGCATGTGTATGTGAATGTATATGTGACGATGGTTAGGTGACTGTGTGGTTGTAAGCCAATTACATCAAGATTTTTGATATGTGTATATTGATGTTTTTATAGTTTCACATAACAACACGAATAAACAAGGTTAAGTCGTAAGTTATATGTTAACACTATTGACTTCTGAGAGACGACTAAGTGTCTATGCATAAGAAGCATGATTTGACTTATGGTCGTAAAAGTAGGATTTTTGGGAGTTGTATGGAACATGTTAAATCAATACGCGTACTATGAAGGACATGACGAAATATAAGAATTTGAAAGAATGGGAATCTGAGTATATGTCTTACGCTTGTCAGAATTGACTAACGAGAGTCAAATGTGAATGATGCGATCGGTATGATCGTTAACACATACAATTGTTTATGCTATTAGTGATGGAATTACTAAATGTCGTTATGGAAAGATGGCAGGAGTTGATCCGCATATCGAAAAAAAAAGTAGAATAGTGGAAAGGAAAGGAAAGTAAGGATCTGGTAAGAAAGCGGAGTACATGCTTGAAATGTCAAATTTAGAATGATTAGAAGGGATTGTATGGAAAATGTGAAAGATTAACGTTGAAGGAAGTTAGAATGAAAATACTAGAATGCGTAATTATTAGAGAGGTAGGATGTTACGTAAAGAAGGATTGCGTGGAATATAAAATAAAGAATATTTGAATGGAATGTGGCATAAAAGATATTTTGCCACAAGTAAACCTTGCAAGGAATATAAGATAGGATTTCGCTAAGACATGAAAATTTTACGACTAATGGAGTAAATGACTGAAAAATTTAATGGATCATGCCCTAGTCGGGCTAACTAGCGTATGTGAGGACTTATTTGAAGGTAAACCTCTAAAGAAATGTTCACGAATTAGAGTTTATATACCTAGATTCATGGCTCGTGTTATAAGACGACCCTACGAGGTAGAGTGTAAACTAAATTATCGAAAGAAGGGTTGTACCAAGTTATGTGTAACTCATACATGGAATGAGATGGCATATGTAATAAGCTTATAATCTTGTATTAACGAAACCTTAGTAAGTATATAGGTAAGAGTTAATCCATTGTGGTACATAGTTAGGGAATTGGCTTAGCATTACAATTATTAGAAGGAATTACGTATGTATGACGGCTATGGAATGTGATAACGACACCTCGAGTGTGTCACACCCCGATTTCCACGTGTCTCACCGGTGGGCCCGGTGGGGGATTACCGTGACGATGTTGGCAACAATATAGTCAAACCACACAATTATATAATGCACAGCGGAAGCATAAGATAAATATATAAACTTCAACCTCTGGTTGTAATATCAAAATGTATTACAGGGATTGAATATATCCACAGTGGATCGTAAATAAACATAAAGTATTGTTCCATCAGATACTGCAATCAAGCTTGCGAGACTTATCACGACGCTAGGGAGCTAATACCAGCCAATTTACGTTTAGGTACCTGCACTCAATCTTTTTGGGAAAAATACGTCAGTTTACACTGGTAAATACATTCAACTGACACATTTGAAAATGTTTATTAAAATTGATTTGAATGCACAAGGCACAAACTCTTTTATAACTTGGGTAAATTATAATAAAATCTTGTGAACGTTTTACATGTTCTTTTATGCGTTCAGTAGCCCGGGTCGTGCCGGGTTAAAGATTTATAGACACACCACGTTTGCGTAAAACCGTAGTATAAAAACCAACGGCTACGTCTTTTAATTTAATGTCGACACTTTATACCGGGTGTACGCCTACACCGGGATGTCGATGGTCGTGGCCATTTCGTAAAATGATGCCAAGGATATCCGGGACAACGGTCATTAAACCCCCCAAAGGCTTATAAGCAACAAAACTGTTTAAATGAGCCGATCATATTTAATCAATTAACCACCTAAGCGATGGAATTATATAATGCTCAATCAAGCGGTATTAATATACCGTAACCCAAGCCCATATAGGGGAAATAAGTTAAAGTATTTACCTTTGCAAGTATATTTCCTTAATTTGGATTAAATCACCGATAGCTTTTACTGGGGCTCCTAATCTGGAACGAAGGTTTTAATTAACCTCTTAGAATCCTAACGGGTCGTTATAATGGCCGTAGCCTAGACCGGTTGGTTCCGATATATACAGATATGGTTTAATCGCGCGAAAAGGCGAAAACCGAGAATGGAGTGTGATTCTGTCCCAACAAGTCCAGAGACTTGTTTTATATGGGTTAATGGTTCACACTCTGGATTTTAGGGTTCAAATGATATTATTTGACCCGTATCGGCTAAATTATGAAAACTAGTCTCATAAGCCGAACCGTGCGCGCAATAGGCGAAACGGTTAATCATGAGAGTCGTACGCTTATTTCCTAAGTCAATATGCCTTAAATGGGTTGTGGTATCAGTAGGATACCTTCCGTGACGCCCGTAACGAGTTTAAGTTAATATTATGCCCCGTAGGGGCTTTTCGGTCACTTTTAAAGACTTTAAAAGGGCTTTTCGAGTTCTACAGGAAATCTGAGTTTCCCGAACAGCTTACAAAGCTTAAAATACTTTATTTATTATTTAAAATCAGTAGCAACTGGAATCGGGTCAAAAGACCTTGTAGAACTCATGTTTTGGCCGAAAAGGGCATATTCGGTATTTACCGAACCGTAGCCATAACCGCAGGTTATGAGCGAGGTAAAATTTATTAAAAATCTTTAAAATTCCCAAAATATTATTTTAATACAGTGGGTACAAGTTTCGGTTTCGAAATCTTGGTTTAGATAGGTGTTATGCTAATTGCGCCGTTTATTACAAAAGTTTATTTAAATTGCGCTAATTAGCATAACTCTCATTCTAGACCTCGGATTGACGTGAAACTTTAAGGACATGCTTATAATTTAATAAGCAAGGCTATGGTCCGTTCACGTGTCCGAAATACTCGTTTTATTTTATAAAGGCCGTTACTGAGTTATTGTAATGACAACCGTTAGTTACGACGGTTGTGTTTATGAGCTATAACTATGGAAATGCATGACCAAAATGGTTATGAACGACTTACAGAAGTGTGTTCTTGCTTATAGAGCAGAGATGGATGCTAGAGAGCTCTTGGAATGATCAGATGAATGTGTTTTGTGTTGTGTGAATTGTTATGCACATAATGTGGCTATTTATAGCCAAGGAAAGCTCTCTAGATCACTACACAACAACCTACACTGATCATGATGATGGGTAGATGTCTCCTGAGGTGTATGGGTCAAGTGTAGGGTGCCCATGCCTCATTTATTGAGGTTTGGTCGTTCACAATGTTCAAAAGGCAAGAAACTACAATGTTTCTGCATCTGGGCACTTTACGCGACCCGCATGGAAGTTCCATGCTCCTTTAACGCGGGTCGCCTAAAGTTCAAATATCAGGCGTGTAATTTAGGAGGCTCGCGGCCCGCCTACACTTAAGCCTAACCTTCACGCGGGTCGCGAGAGGTCTGTTTTTCAGATTTTTAAAATCTTTTGTAATGATTATCAGAATCCGGTAATTAATAACGAAATCTTTCGTAATGATTTACCTGACCTTTCGGGTTTGAAGGGGTAACTTTGCGGTTTGGCCCTCGGTTATTTACCGATAGGGGCCTCGTGTTATTTACCCGCGTTATAAAGTCCCCGGTTAGTTTATTAATTATTTGGAAAGCCTTAACTTTCACTGTTGACGCTTTTAACCCTTCTCATACGAATTTGAGTATAACTCTTTCGTTTTAAGACGGAACTTCGCGGAATTTATACAGTATATTCTAGTGAGCGTATAATACTGTTACGAAGCATTGGGAACGTTAAAGGGTCACTCAGAGGTAATATTAAACATGTTGACACAGTTAACCCCTGTAGTTCGTAATCCCTCACTTTCTTCCGCGTTTCGTTTCCGTACGATCTATGATTTATTCGTTTGAAGGTTCAAGCGTTATTTAGGGTTACTATACAGTATATTTACCCTTGTTGACATTTATAACCCTCGAATTTATATACTTTCAAGGTTTGTCAAAATTAGTCCTTTATTTATTATAGATGCCACGTGTAAACAAATGACACGTGTTAACACATCATTGGACACAAAAATTCGAGGTGTTACATCCTCACCCCCTTAAAATAAATCTCGACCCGAGATTTACTCAAATAAATAGGGGTACTTTTCTTTCATTGTAGCTTCGACTTCCCACGTATATTCAGGACCTCTACGAGCATCCCATTTGACTTTTACGATCGGTACGTGTTTTCTGCGAAGCTTCTTCACCTGTCGATCTTCAATCGACAAAGGTTTTTCTATAAATTTTAAGCTCTCATCTATATGCACATCTGTGTGTGGAATCACCAACGATTCATCGGCGAAACACTTTTTGAGATTGCAGATGTGGAACACATTGTGAATTCCATTGAGCTCTTCAGGCAAGTTCAACTTATAGGCGACTGATCCGACCCGTTCAATGACCTCAAAAGGTCCTATGTATCTCGGACTCAGTTTGCCTTTCTTGCCGAAACGCATCACCCCCTTCCAGGGTGACACCTTAAGTAATACCTTTTCACCTACTTCGAAGTGAAAATCCTTACGCTTTGGATCAGCGTAGCTCTTCTGCCTATCGCGGGCAGCCTTGAGACGTTCCCGGATCTGGACAATCTTGTCCGTTGTCTGGAAAACAATCTCTGGTCCTGATAATTGGACCTCTCCTACTTCCGCCCAACAGACAGGCGATCTACATTTCCTACCATATAATGCCTCGAAAGGCGCAGCCTTTATGCTGGTGTGGTAGCTATTATTGTAGGAGAATTCGATCAGGGGTAGGTTCTTATCCCAATTACCACCTAAATCGATCGCACATGCACGAAGCATGTCTTCTAGCGTTTGGATAGTACGCTCACTTTGACCTTCCGTCTGTGGATGGTAAGCCGTACTAAAGTTTAAACGCGTGCCCAAAGATTGCTGGAAACTTTTCCAGAAATGAGATGTGTATCTAGTATCCCTGTCGGAGATAATAGACACAGGTATGCCGTGTAAGGCTACAATCTTATCAACATAAAGTTGGGCTAACATATCGGAGCTATACGTCTCCTTGATGGGTAGAAAATGAGCTGATTTAGTCAGCCTATCGACTATGACCCATATTGTATCGTTTCCTTTCCTGGTTTTGGGTAACTTGGTTATGAAGTCCATAGTTACGCATTCCCACTTCCACTCGGGAAGTTCAGGCTGTTGTAGCAAGCCAGACGGCTTTTGGTGCTCGGCTTTGACCTGAGCACAAGTCAAGCACTTTGCTACGTGGGCGGCTACAGACTTTTTCAAGCCTATCCACCAATAATTTGCCTTTAAGTCTTGGTACATTTTGTCTGCACCAGGATGGACTGAGTATTTGGAACTATGGGCTTCTTGGAGAACAACATCTCGTAGTCCTCCATAAATCGGAACCCATATACGTCCGTTCAGTCTAAGGAGTCCATCCTTGCTAAGAGTCAACTGCTCCTCAGTTACTCCCAGCTTTTCATGTGGATAGTTAGCTTCCAACACAGCCTCACGCTGTGCAGCTAATATCCTTTCCATCAAATTATTCTTAACCTCAATGCTCTTGGCATTGATTCGAATGGGTTTTACCCTTTCCTTCCTGCTCAAGGCATCGGCGACCACATTCGCCTTGCCGGGATGGTACCTGATTTCACAGTCATAATCATTCAGGGTTTCCATCCAACGGCGTTGCCTCATGTTCAACTCTTTCTGGTTGAACAAGTGCTGGAGGCTTTTGTGATCAGAATAAATCACAAATTTAATGCCATAAAGGTAGTGCCTCCACAACTTAAGTGCAAATACAACGGCACCCAACTCCAAATCATGGGTGGTGTAATTCTTTTCATGCACCTTTAATTGCCTTGAAGCATAGGCAATCACCTTGCCCTTCTGCATAAGCACACACCCCATGCCCGTGTGTGATGCATCGCAGTAAACTACGAATTCATCTGTACCTTCTGGTAATGTCAGCACAGGTGCGTTGCTTAGCTTTTGCTTCAGTATTTCGAAGGACTCTTGCTGCTTTGGGCCCCAAATGTACTTTTCTTTCTTCTTGGTCAAAGAAGTCAAGGGCGCAGCAATCCTTGAAAAATTTTCAATAAACCTCCGGTAGTATCCTGCTAACCCCAGGAAACTACGAATTTCGGTAGGCGTCTTTGGCTCTTGCCAGTTCATGACCGCCTCTACCTTAGCGGGATCCACTTGGATACCACGCTCGCTCACAACGTGTCCTAAAAATTGAACCTCTCGTAGCCAAAACTCACACTTCGAGAACTTGGCATAGAGTTTCTCACGCTGTAGTAATTCGAGAATGCAACGGAGGTGCTTCTCGTGGTCAGCTTGGTTCTTGGAATAGATAAGGATATCGTCGATGAAGACTATGACGAATTTGTCCAAGTATGGCTTGCAGACGCGATTCATGAGATCCATGAACGCAGCCGGTGCATTTGTGAGCCCAAAAGGCATCATTAGGAACTCGTAATGACCATAGCGAGTCCTAAATGCTGTCGTATGTACATCTTCATCTCTGACCCTTAGCTGATGATAACCCGATCTCAAGTCGATCTTGGAGAAGTAGCTCGCTCCTTGTAGTTGATCGAACAGATCATCGATCCTTGGTAAAGGATATCTATTCTTTATGGTAACTTTATTTAGCTCTCGGTAGTCAATGCACAACCGCATCGATCCGTCCTTCTTCTTTACAAACAGTACAGGAGCTCCCCAGGGAGATGAACTAGGTCTGATAAAACCTTTCGCCAGCAGTTCATCCAACTGGGTCCTCAGTTCTTTCATTTCCGTCGGAGCTAATCGGTAAGGTGCTCTTGCTATCGGAGCCGCTCCAGGAATGATGTCTATTCTGAACTCCACTTGTCTATCTGGTGGCAAACCAGGTAGTTCTTCGGGAAAAACCTCGGGGTATTCAGAAATGACAGGAAGATCCTCGATCTTCGGCTTTGGTTCTTCAATTATCACCTGAGCCATGTAAATTACGCAGCCTCTGTTCAAACACCTTGAAGCTTTCAGCATTGATACGTCTTCGGGCAATCCGTAATGCGTATCCCCTCGAATGGTAAGAGATTCACCACTCGGAGTCTTTAGCACTATATGCCTCTTGCCGCAAATGATTTGGGCCTGATTACGGGATAACCAGTCCATGCCTAGCACAATGTCAAAACCCGCTAATTTGAAAGGAAGTAGAGATAAAGGAAAAGAATGGTTCCTAATGGACATTTCACATCCTTCTAGAACAGTAGAGACGGTTTCTATCGTGCCGTCTGCTAACTCTACTTCGTATTTCACGTCAAGGGTTTTGATAGGCATATTTAGTAGTTGGCAAAATTTCTGGTCTACAAAGGATTTATCAGCGCCAGAATCGAATAGTACTCTTGCAAATATATTATTTACGAGAAAAGTACCTGTAAGCACATTGTCGTCCTTAACCGCTTCCTTTGCATCCATGCGAAAAACTCTCGCATTTGACTTCTTTGTCTCTTCCGCCTTCTTGGCATACCTTGGGCAATTACTCTTTATGTGCCCCTTTTCGTTACAACCATAGCAGGTTGCATCCTTTATCTTTTTGCACTCCACGGTCTTATGATCCTTGGACTTGCATAGCCCACAGGATGGAGTCTTTTGTTGCGACTGTGAACCAGACGCAAACCTACACTTCCCTGAGTGAGGTTTCTTGCAGACCTTGCAGTGAGGTCTTCCATCAGCTTGCCCCTCCTTCTTTGCCTCCGACCCTCTCTTGCCCTCACCGTTTCCACGGTGCTTTTTCCCAGACTTTCGTGAGGTATCATCCTCTCGTTTTCGCTTTTCAGCCTCCTTGCTCCTTTGTGCCCTCAGACGGACAGCATCAAGTGTAAGAGACAAGGAGAGGTCAGTAACTGACCTGAAGGTCGTCGGCCTAGAGGCCTTCACACTGGCCTTGATCGCCGGCTCTAAGCCCCCAATGAAACGGGCAATCCTTCGAGGTTCTGGTGTCACAAGATATGGCACCAGGCGTGACATGGTGTTAAAGCTTGTCAGATATGCTTGACAATCCAGGTTTGTCATCACTAGTGAGACAAAATCCGCCTCAATCTTCTCAACCTCATGTTGAGGGCAGTAGTTTTCTTTTATGAGGGCAATAAACTCCCCCCATGACATTTTGTATAAGGCAGACTTACCTGAAGCCTGCACCAGAGCTCTCCACCACGCCAGGGCCTCGCCCTTGAACGACTGGGACACAAACTTTACCACGTCCCTCTCAGCGCACCCGCTGATGTCCACAATCGTGTCCATCTCGTCTAGCCAGGTGATACAGTCAACCGCACCTTTCTCCCCTGTAAATTCACGGGGCTTACATGATACAAAGTATTTGTAGGTGCAACCCTTAGCACTGGATGCGTCAGTATATTCTCTATCGCGATGAACGCTGTGCTCAGTGGACGAGTGTTTGTCGTCATCTTTCTTGGGTTCAGAGGGTGGTTTGGAGTGTGTCTTTGGTTTAGAGGGTGGTTTTGACACGGTTCTGCCTTGGGACTCAGTATATTGACGATCAATAGCTGCCTGAACAGCATTGTCAATCAGAGCCTTCAGTTGTGCGCCTGTCAGATGCACTGGCGTATTGTCATAGTCATCTTCATTTGTGTGGCTGTTCTCTCCATTGGGATCCGCCATTGTAACTTGAATCTGTTACAGAAGATAACAAAATTTTATTCAGGAGATTTTTATATAATTGTCTTTTATGACAATTTGTCAACCATGGTACAGAGACCATATTTGGTTAACTTATTATTTCATTACACATTAGGATCTGAACATATCCTATTTCAGCTATATAGATAATATTGGCGGCATAAAGCCTAATCATGATGATGTTTTATAATATTAGCCGAGATTTCAGAGAATCAAAGGCATAGAGATTTGAACCGTAGTTCTTTTATCTCTTTCTGACAGGGAGTCATAGACCACCACTGCCTTTTGTCTTTATAAGACAATTATTGTGGCCCATAGGCACTACACCTCTAATGGATGTTTTAATATAGTTGGCCCGTAGGCACTACATCTCTAATGGATGTTTTAATATGGTTGGCCCGTAGGCATTACATCACTAAATGGATGTTTTATAATACTGGCCCGTAGGCACTACATCACTAATGGATGTTTTTTTTTTATAATACTGGCCCGTAGGCACTACATCTCTAATGGATGTTTTAATAATATTGGCCTGTAGGCACTACATCTCTAATGGATGTTTTAATAATATTGGCCCGTAGGCACTACATCACAAATGGATGTTTTTATAATACTGGCCCGTAGGCACTACATCTCTAATGGATGTTTTAATAGTATTGGTCACCTTCATTGGTGATTTAACCCACGATTCATAAATCATTTAGTTGGGTTTTGAAATCCTTAAAGGATTATTGTATAAGAATGACGTGCGTGATTTTAACGAATCACATCTGCCATGATTGTTAACATGCGTACAGAGGTTAACAGGGAATCAGAATCTTTTCGATTAGGTCATACCATCTTGACTGGATCTTAAAAGACACCAAGCTAGGTTTCACCTTTCAAGATTCTTTATTTAGGCAGATCAATATAAAAGGAATGGTTTTGATTTATTTTATACATATTAAAACAAAACTCATAACATACATTCCAAAATCTCAAATAAAGTTACATATTGCCCTAAACGGGTCTTTCAAATAGTACATACCCCCATAGAGGTTTTAAAATAAGTGACAAGTCCACGCAGGGACTAATACAAGATAGATGTCCATGCAAGGACTAAAGATAAGTCCACGTAGGGACTGAAATACGATAAGTTGTCCACACAGGGACTTATTTCAAAGTAGAAATTACATTAGTACAACTTATTAAGGGCTAATGGTCACGTTTCTCCTTTTTGCCCTTTAGTAGGTTCGCCAAGCCTTTGAGAAATCCTCGGTGGCTCTTTTTCTCTTCTTCGAACTCTCTCTCCACACGATCTAGTCGATGGAGTATTTCTTCCTGTTCAGGAGGAGAGAAACGTGGTTGTGGCGCTTGATGCGGAACTGGAGGTCTGGGAGGTATTGGATACCCATGAGCTTAGTAGTCCGGTGGTCCCATGTTTCCATGTGCTCCGTCAGGGTAGCGCGCATTATATCTTGCCGACACCACATAGGGGTCACGCTCATAGCCGTAGTTGTATTGTGCTTGTGACGGTTCGAACGGGTTGTAAGCCGTTGGACCCGTGTAAGCTGGTATGGGTTGGTCATACCCAAATGGTGGCGAATTTTGTGCAGCTGGTGCGGAGTTCGCCTCCTGTATAGGACTTGAAGGTCCTTCTTCTCGTAGTGGCGGATAGTGGCTACTACTAGAATGTCGAGGAGTGCTGAAGTGGATACCCCCTCCTCCTCGTGTAGACATACGAGCAATTGTCCTCCTACGCCTTGGCGGATCAGGTATTACTGGTTGCGCCGGTGGCGGAGGTGGTGGCGTAACTGCCTCAAAGCGTGAATCCTCAGAGGGATCCTGTGGATGTCCCGGTTGTTGAGATGTCTGTTGAGGTGGTGTGTAGTACCACTCATGTCGGTCAAACAACGCTTGGAAACTGTCTGGTCCCTGATAAGGTGTGCCATGGAAGGATGACCCATCAGAGACTTCTATCGGATGCGTGGGCGTACCACGCGCTGGTTCAGTAGGATCCTCATCTTCCTCCATGGGATCTTCAGAAAAATGGTCTTGTGGACCAAGCGGAACAAATCCTGAAGGTTCCTGTATGTAGTCAGCCGGATTAAACTGACCTATGTAGTATGGAGTAGGGTCGTCATAATTCCGGGTTGATACCGAACGTTGTAGAGGTATGAAGGAAGGTTGTGGGTTATTGGGATCATTTTCTGAGTTTGGTCCAAAGGAGTGCCGGTAGGATGGCGTCGAGCTGTGCGAAGTGGAATGCCTCGCGGGTTCGTAAAGATCTCTTCGTCGTTGTGGCTCTTCGCTCCGTTTCATCGAAGGATGTCTTGTACCAGATGGTCCAGCCTCGTTATCGTGATGTGTCACGATTTCTCCTCGGCCTCTTCTTCCCCTTCCTCTTCCTCGGAATATAACAGGTGGCATTTTCCTGCTCCAAAACTTATTAAAAATCGAATCGAAAATAAAGACAAAAAGGAGTAATAATCCGAATTTGTCCTAAGTTATTGTCTAGACTCAAGTATGTGCAATTGTGTCATTGAGATTAAACACAATAGGATAGTGTTTAATTCACTCAACGTTGGCTCTGATACCAACCTGTCACACCCCGATTTCCACGTGTCTTACCGGTGGGCCCGGTGGGGGATTACCGTGACGATGTTGGCAACAATATAGTCAAACCACACAATTATATAATGCACAGCGGAAGCATAAGATAAATATATAAACTTCAACCTCTGGTTGTAATATCAAAATGTATTACAGGGATTGAATATATCCACAGTGGATCGTAAATAAACATAAAGTATTGTTCCATCAGATACTGCAATCAAGCTTGCGAGACTTATCACGACGCTAGGGAGCTAATACCAGCCAATTTACGTTTAGGTACCTGCACTCAATCTTTTTGGGAAAAATACGTCAGTTTACACTGGTAAATACATTCAACTGACACATTTGAAAATGTTTATTAAAATTGATTTGAATGCACAAGGCACAAACTCTTTTATAACTTGGGTAAATTATAATAAAATCTTGTGAACGTTTTACATGTTCTTTTATGCGTTCAGTAGCCCGGGTCGTGCCGGGTTAAAGATTTATAGACACACCACGTTTGCGTAAAACCGTAGTATAAAAACCAACGGCTACGTCTTTTAATTTAATGTCGACACTTTATACCGGGTGTACGCCTACACCGGGATGTCGATGGTCGTGGCCATTTCGTAAAATGATGCCAAGGATATCCGGGACAACGGTCATTAAACCCCCCAAAGGCTTATAAGCAACAAAACTGTTTAAATGAGCCGATCATATTTAATCAATTAACCACCTAAGCGATGGAATTATATAATGCTCAATCAAGCGGTATTAATATACCGTAACCCAAGCCCATATAGGGGAAATAAGTTAAAGTATTTACCTTTGCAAGTATATTTCCTTAATTTGGATTAAATCACCGATAGCTTTTACTGGGGCTCCTAATCTGGAACGAAGGTTTTAATTAACCTCTTAGAATCCTAACGGGTCGTTATAATGGCCGTAGCCTAGACCGGTTGGTTCCGATATATACAGATATGGTTTAATCGCGCGAAAAGGCGAAAACCGAGAATGGAGTGTGATTCTGTCCCAACAAGTCCAGAGACTTGTTTTATATGGGTTAATGGTTCACACTCTGGATTTTAGGGTTCAAATGATATTATTTGACCCGTATCGGCTAAATTATGAAAACTAGTCTCATAAGCCGAACCGTGCGCGCAATAGGCGAAACGGTTAATCATGAGAGTCGTACGCTTATTTCCTAAGTCAATATGCCTTAAATGGGTTGTGGTATCAGTAGGATACCTTCCGTGACGCCCGTAACGAGTTTAAGTTAATATTATGCCCCGTAGGGGCTTTTCGGTCACTTTTAAAGACTTTAAAAGGGCTTTTCGAGTTCTACAGGAAATCTGAGTTTCCCGAACAGCTTACAAAGCTTAAAATACTTTATTTATTATTTAAAATCAGTAGCAACTGGAATCGGGTCAAAAGACCTTGTAGAACTCATGTTTTGGCCGAAAAGGGCATATTCGGTATTTACCGAACCGTAGCCATAACCGCAGGTTATGAGCGAGGTAAAATTTATTAAAAATCTTTAAAATTCCCAAAATATTATTTTAATACAGTGGGTACAAGTTTCGGTGTCGAAATCTTGGTTTAGATAGGTGTTATGCTAATTGCGCCGTTTATTACAAAAGTTTATTTAAATTGCGCTAATTAGCATAACTCTCATTCTAGACCTCGGATTGACGTGAAACTTTAAGGACATGCTTATAATTTAATAAGCAAGGCTATGGTCCGTTCACGTGTCCGAAATACTCGTTTTATTTTATAAAGGCCGTTACGGTCAACTTTTAGGCGAATGACGGAAATACGTAAAAGACTCGGATAACTCATGAACCGATCACAGAGGTTTATACCAACATGTGACCTGGTCCTAAGAGAGTCCTAAGGTATATTTATACCTCACTAAAACGGGTCAGAACTGAAGTCAAAGCAAAAGTCAAACTTTTGCGACATTCGGCTCCGAACCGGTTCAATATAGCAAATGGTCGATTCAAACGAGCGCAAACAAGTTTATATACTTATTATCATGTTTTATGATTGTCAAAACAGGTTCCATAACATATACATTACAGATTATGCATAAATCGCTAAAATAGCTTTCTGTTGACTTTTTAACCGCACGTTTGACTCGATATTTGACATAGTTAGAGTGGTGATCAGGGGGAACCTTTTTAGAGGTTTATTACCCACATAAATACCATCTCATAACCACTTTTGATTCGTCATAAGACTGAATCATTACTGAGTTATTGTAATGACAACCGTTAGTTACGACGGTTGTGTTTATGAGCTATAACTATGGAAATGCATGACCAAAATGGTTATGAACGACTTACAAAAGTGTGTTCTTGCTTATAGAGCAGAGATGGATGCTAGAGAGCTCTTGGAATGATCAGATGAATGTGTTTTGTGTTGTGTGAATTGTTATGCACATAATGTGGCTATTTATAGCCAAGGAAAGCTCTCTAGATCACTACACAACAACCTACACTGATCATGATGATGGGTAGATGTCTCCTGAGGTGTATGGGTCAAGTGTAGGGTGCCCATGCCTCATTTATTGAGGTTTGGTCGTTCACAATGTTCAAAAGGCAAGAAACTACAATGTTTCTGCATCTGGGCACTTTACGCGACCCGCATGGAAGTTCCATGCTCCTTTAACGCGGGTCGCCTAAAGTTCAAATATCAGGCGTGTAATTTAGGAGGCTCGCGGCCCGCCTACACTTAAGCCTAACCTTCACGCGGGTCGCGAGAGGTCTGTTTTTTAGATTTTTAAAATCTTTTGTAATGATTATCAGAATCCGGTAATTAATAACGAAATCTTTCGTAATGATTTACCTGACCTTTCGGGTTTGAAGGGGTAACTTTGCGGTTTGGCCCTCGGTTATTTACCGATAGGGGCCTCGTGTTATTTACCCGCGTTATAAAGTCCCCGGTTAGTTTATTAATTATTTGGAAAGCCTTAACTTTCACTGTTGACGCTTTTAACCCTTCTCATACGAATTTGAGTATAACTCTTTCGTTTTAAGACGGAACTTCGCGGAATTTATACAGTATATTCTAGTGAGCGTATAATACTGTTACGAAGCATTGGGAACGTTAAAGGGTCACTCAGAGGTAATATTAAACATGTTGACACAGTTAACCCCTGTAGTTCGTAATCCCTCACTTTCTTCCGCGTTTCGTTTCCGTACGATCTATGATTTATTCGTTTGAAGGTTCAAGCGTTATTTAGGGTTACTATACAGTATATTTACCCTTGTTGACATTTATAACCCTCGAATTTATATACTTTCAAGGTTTGTCAAAATTAGTCCTTTATTTATTATAGATGCCACGTGTAAACAAATGACACGTGTTAACACATCATTGGACACAAAAATTCGAGGTGTTACAGAGTGTAATATGAGTTACTCAAATGTAAGTATTGATTACACGATCATATTGATGGCATGGTTAAAGACTTATGTTGGCCCTTGTAACCTAGGGATAAATGGTAAAAGATTAGAGCAAGATAGTAGGTACATGATTTGTATAACCGTATACGTTAAGTTGTGTGTAACCATGCACTTATGAGGAATCATCAATGAAAGAAATATTGGTCTCGGGTAAAGATTATATGTAGATATTGTAAAAATATATATATATATATATATACACTTAGCAACTATTAAATGATGCATGATTTGTGACTTTATATGAATGAATATGAATGAACAAGTATGAATATTATGATAATTATTTCCCTAAGTAGATGTTAGATGTATGCGGAAATGATTAACTTGACAGATAAGTTTTGAGAAGTCAGCTTGAACAAATGAACAATGATCATGGAATGATGTAATAGGATAACACTGAATCATGCAAGGTTCATTTACCAAGTGTATTAGACAAGTTTTAGAGTAGTAACGACCGATTCATCATGATGGATGATCGAATGAAAGCATGTTGTCGAAGTTCGAGTATGTAATTACGAAGGAATACTGTTAGACTAGTCAGAAGGTATGTATTGAGGTTTCGGGGACGAAACCTTCCTTAAGGGGGGTAGACTTGTAACACCCCAAATTCCGTACGACATGTTAAAATGTTTAATCGCAATACTCTAGTGAAAAGAAATGGTAAATATAAAATTTTACCATTATTAAGAATTGTAGCTTCTAGCAAATCTAAAATTTTATATATATGCATAAAGGTTTACTAAGTTAGTATCTAAATATGAGAAAAGTGACATGTTCTAAATGATGAGGGGGTCAAAATGAAAAAGTATGTAATTAAAACCCTTAACAAAAAAAAAGTCCAGTACTTCATGTGGGTGTATGTGCGATCGTGAGAAGGGGGACAGGAGGAGCTTTCCCCTCAAAACCCTAACATCCTAAATTCATCAAATTGGAAGGGAAATTGAAGTGTAAATTGATGCATGTATCAAGATTCATGATCATCTAGTGTTCTTTTAACACAAAGTAAGTCAAATTTCATATTTTGGTGATGTATGATAAAGTGGGTTATGTATAATCTATGATTGTAGTATGAAATTGACATGAATGTTAGATAATATTAACATGTAGAAGTAGTAATATGTTTGATTCTGACCATATTGAAGGTTTTGATTAAAACCCACTTGGTATTTGTAAGAAAGTGAAGGATTGGTGAAGTTTATATGTGAATTAGAGTAATGTTGATGTTCAAGTAGAGTTGTAGAAGATATTTTGATGAATAATTTGGTAAGAAACAGAATACATATGATTATGATGATAATATATGAAGATTAAATGATTATGATGATCCATGAATGGACAAGGAAAAATGTGCTTTAATTACTTGTACACTATGCCTTATTGATGGTACGCACATAAGGTGTTCGATGAAATGCCTAGGTTTATTTACTTGTGATTTGATATGAATCCTTGTTAAATTGATGTGGTAGAATAGAAATGGAGGTGTGCATAGTTGTTTAACACCATGACGAATAAAGGAAATGCGTATGTAATTAATTCGTATGAAAGCTAAAAGTATGAAATTGTAACATGTAGGAGCGAAGAAGGAAGAAGGCACGGGCCATTCCAAAACACAAGTAGTGCAAGACCACGGTAAGTTCTTTTGAACTTTATTTACTCTACTAGTAGATTTACGAATGATACTAATTGATAATACGATTCGTGCAAATTCCTTTATAGATAAAGATTGGTTAGATGTAAGAGTTCATGTCGAAAAAAAGGTTTTAGAAGTTATGTTGTAATGAATGCGAAATAGCAAATCCCTTGCGGATTTGGTTATGCTAATGAAGGTTATGTTAAGCCATACAAGTCGACCGGTTCTAGTTGGACAAGTCGAGTAAAGATAAGCTACCACCCGCTTTGAATGGGTGGTCATGAATGCTATGATGAAAGCTTGAAATTTAATCCGTTATACGGATGGAAAGAAAGAATTATGTTGAAAGCGATTAACCCGATGTTACCGGGTTGTAAGTGATAAGCTTGAACCTCATTATGAGGGTATATGCCATTACCCATTTAATTGGGTAAATCGAATGCGTAAGAATAATGAAAGCATATAAACGAATGAAGCTAATATATTGTTACATCGAGTTAAATGAGTACTACGGCTAACTTTGAAGTCTTGTTATTGAATGCAGGTAAATCCTCACTTTAGGCGATTTGGAGAATTGGAGCGAGCACGTGTCTATGTCATGTTATACCAAACGCTTCCGCTAGATTATTCTCATCCTTTTGGTCCATGACTTGTTATTTTATCCAACTTTTTTAGTAGTTGTACATTTGTAAAACTTGTCGTCTTTGCTTTTGGTAGTTTTATGTCAACGGGTTCGTAGAATGTTATTTGAATGATTATGTTAAAAACAGGGGGCACGTTCGTTTTACGAACGGGTCATGCCCAATTTTTGTAAAAATTATTATGTAACAAAGTTGGTATTTTTGATGTCTCATAAACTACTCTAGTAAGAAATTTTAAAAGTTCGAAAAAAAAACGGATCTAACAAATACAATAACAAATCATAGGCTTCATGAAAATTCAAATAAAAGGAAACTATTGGATGAAATAGAAGAAGAATCAAGAAAGATAGATTTGAATGTAATCATTGAAATGAGAAAACGAATCGATGTGTGTCTTGCAGGAAAGAATAATATGAGATACGATATTAAGAGGGGTTGTTATATTGATGAAAGTTCGAATCCTCTTGATTTTGTTAAAATTTTTTGTGCAGGAACATACAAAATGGAAATAAAGAAAGAAGCTGAAGGTGAAAAGATGAAAGGAAAATGCTCGGAATGCGAAAAATCTGAAGAAGCTAGTGTGAAACTCTTGAATGAGGTGGAGAGTTTGACATTGGAAAACGATACTCTGAAGATCGAGAAAAAAACTGATGATGAACAGATTTTGAGTTTGCATCTGAACTGCGAAAAATTGAGATCTGATAATGACAAACTTTTAAAGATTGTTGAAAGTTTATCATCAGAAAACAAAATTTTGAAAGAAAATGAAAAAGATTTTGAAAGTAAAAGAAAATCTTCAGAAGATGAAGATTTCTGGATTAAACTGGAAAACAAAAATCTAAAAGAGAATGAAACAAGATTTCAAGAACAGTTAAAAGTCTTGGAAAATAAAAAATATGTTCTTGAAAATCTTAAAATTGAAAATGAAAAATCAATCAAGTCTCATCTTGAAAGAATATCTCAGCTTGAAAATGAAGCTGAGAATTCAAGGATCAAGATTGATGAACTTGAAAAGAAGTTGAAAGGTTTTGTGACTTCATCAGATAGGTTGAATTTTCCCTGTCCAAAACTAATCAACTCTGTTCCAATAAGTGACAATGTCACAAACTTTGACAATGTCAAAGTTGAAGATTGTGATGAAACATCTGATGATGAGAATGAAAAAATTGAAAAACAAAAATTGTTTTTGAAGTTAAAAGAAAAAATTCAAAACACTGTTCTACAATCTACTGAAAAGGGAGAATGCTCTAAGCAAAAACCTTTGAAGAAGAAAGTGGAACAGAAACAAAAAATTAAAAATGAGAAAAATGTTCAAAAAGATAATAAAAGTTCATCAGATCGATCATCCAATCAAAATAAAAAATCACAAAAATTTAAAAACGAAAACTTACAAAATGTTGGTAATAAGTGGTGCAGGTTTGACCACAGTGCTTCAAAGCCAAATCCAGCTTTTCGAAGGAGTGATGACTACCACAAAGCCAGACAATGCTATGATCTGAGCGTTTGGTGTGAAGGTGGTACATGGTATGATAACAGGGTGTGTTACAACTGTGGTTATCAAGGACACATCGCTGTTAACTGCCAAAGATGGAATTTTGAAACGAGAAGGTGTTATGAATGTCATATCAGAGGACACATTGCCAGAGATTGCCCGAGGAGATCGACGGGAAGATCAAGGGTTGAATCTCAAAGAACGGCAAAGAAACCAGTCAACATCAAGCCCAAAGAACGGAAGGTTCAAGAACCTAAAGTTCAGGAAACAAAAGTAAAACTTTCTCAGGGGCAAAAAGACAGACTACGAAAGAAGAGGAAGAAGGCCAGAGAATATCTGGAAAGGATTTTGTCCTCGGGTTCACCAGTTGGTTCAAATAAAAGTTCTGATGAAACGATTCACTCGATTGCAAAGTCAAGCAAGACGATTTCATCAGATACAAATTTGAGGACAAAAGAGAAAAAAGAGAAAAAGAAAAGTGTCGGCGATGAATCTGACAGGTCAAAGTCAGACAAGCCACACTCAGGCAATGATTCTGGTGTGTCAAAACCAGAAGAGCCTTTTGTTGAGGTAAAAACCGTTAAACCCAAGGCTGGTCAGGCTTGGGTGGATCTTTTCAAATGAAAAACCCTGACTTGCCGGAGTTCCCAGG
Source organism: Helianthus annuus (assembly GCF_002127325.2). NCBI lineage: Eukaryota > Viridiplantae > Streptophyta > Magnoliopsida > Asterales > Asteraceae > Helianthus > Helianthus annuus. The sequence goes on along the minus strand of NC_035443.2, from coordinate 170,179,276 downwards.
TTGGTAAGTGTGGAACAGGTATCGGCATCTTTCTTGAGAAATTCACAGGTTGGTAACTGTGATATTTCGAATTACAAAAGACTAATCAAGGACATTAAGTTGTACTTGATTTCTCTTTCCGTCAAGTAATGACACACAAAACTAATTTTTCCGGAAAAACCATTTTGATTAAAACAAATTTAAGTGTTTTGAATCTAAATGGGAAAATAGTTTGTTGTCAGGGGGAGTTCTGATTGTTTATGCCAAATGAATGGCGAATTGAAGTGATTCGATACCAGTTTGTCATTTTATTTGTACAGTTTTCAAATTTTCCTTGAAAATCAAAATTGAAACATATTTTGATTTTAGGGGGAGAAAAATTTAAAAAAAAATTAGAAAATTTGAAAAGGTAAAAAACATTGAAAAATTAAAAATGAGTTTTGTTGCAAATAGGGGAAATGATAGTACATCAGCTAGACTGGCATAGTACGCTAAAGATTTGTAATGTATAAATGCAATTAAGCAGTCTCGCTAAAGATGTGTCGATATGTTTTCACAGAATTAGTAGATCAGTTTGGGATATAAACATAAATTTCACTTGCGTCTACGTGGGGAACACCTCCAGGATATATAGGTAACCCCTGAAATCCTGTTTGAAGGGTCCCGTATTCTGAGATACTAGGTCTTTATGCTCAGTGATATCTGGGGTATTATACCGGGACTTCTGCTGTATGGAAGTACTGACCTAGTCCTCGGATAATACTTTCTGCAAAAAGCTTTGAAATACAAGCTCGCCCTCAGCAATTTGATTAAACAATAAAATTGATAATCTTTGCTGTTGTAACAAAAGATCCTCTAAAGGGGACACACTTAAAGTCGAAGCCGTCATCTCTCTGCGTATACGGAAGTATCGACCTGAGCTCTCACGGCCCTCGCACATAACCCCTTAACAGATATCAGCTGTGGTATACTCACCTGTAAGACTGAATACTGGGGTCTGGATACGGGAGTATATACTGAGGTGGGACACATGTAGATGTTTAAGTTCTAAAACGCTAAATCTGTATCCCGAACAGGTTGAACATTTTGTGAGAATTTAAGTGGATCAATATATCGACAATCAACGTGAACTGTTTAAAAGCTTAAAATGAAATAACAGCTTAACGGTGCTAGTGTCTAATCGATAGCTGATATGATCCTCTTACACAAACTCACAAAAATATTATCTGTATATATTTGTTTACTGCTTTTCATTCAAAAACAAAAAATCCAAAAAGATTTTCGACAACTGATGTTGAAGAGCTGATATTCAAAATTCGAGTGCTAATCATGATGAACAGGATTGGGAAATTGTGTCGAAAATTCTTTGAATGTCATATATAAATAGTTTGAAAGATTGTGTGGTTAGTTAATCAAGGTCATTCATTTGAACTTGATGTAACTAATGTATTTGTTGAAAATGATGTCTACCAGTAAGTTTACTAAATTCAATTGTTATAAATTTGTGAAACTTATGTTGAGGTAGAGAATGTGTAGGTTAAACAGGTTTGGACTTCATTATTCCCAACGGAAGCTAACTGTCAAAGTTTGAACCAGATATCTCAGATTCTAGCATATTGAGAGGGGGAGTCAATGAAAGGGGGAGTCTGGATCAACAGTCAAAGGGAAGATGGAAGTCAGAGTCAGGTAATGATTCTAAAACCTGTGAAGAAAGATTGAATGATGTGAAGATAGAGAGTTGAAGAAAAGACTAAGACCGAAGACTCAGGAGCTGAAGATTGCTGAAGACTACGTCAACATCCAAGGGGGAGTCTGTTGATGCACGGAATGTCTGTTGACTTCGTCTATATCAAGTCTTAGGTCAATATAGGTCAACATAGGGTTTAGAAAGTCAAAATCATGAATTATGTTGTTAGGTTCGCTTTTGTGAACATGTTAGATGTAGGTCCGCTCATAGGGTCTTATACAGGTTCGCTTATGTGTCAATTCAGGTAGGTTCGCTCTTGTGTCAACCTGGTAGGTTCGCTTTTATGTCAGTCCGTATAAGCGAACCTCTAGCACTATATATACCTGATGTTTGTGATTCATTTGTAACGTTGGAGCGGACCTAGACCATTGCTTGTGGAACGGAACTCTGTCAAATTGTAATCAGAAAGCAATAAAAGAGAAGAAATTAGAAAGGAATAGCTGTTGTAACTTCATTTACGTTGATTCCGCCTTCGTATGTGAAGATGAACTGTCTCGGCTGACTTTTCAGGGTCGGAACACGGTCCAACAATTATACCTATTGAATTTTTAATTATTTAAGATTTTGAGCAACTTCTATCGTGTTAAATTATTTATCATTTCTTAAAAAATTCTATATAAATACTTACTTATAAAAAATAAAAAATAAAAAATAAATAGATTTTATGTTAATTAAGAGATATAATAAAAAGCGAAAAATAAAAAAAATAAATTTTGTAAAATTGATTTAAACTTAAATAAAATTAGGTGTTAGTACCCAAAGATGTTACATTGATAAAATTAAAAAATGAAAGGTATTTTAGTAATTATATTGATAATTTTGGTGTTAGTACCCAAAGGTGTTACATAATTGAAACCATAAAACCTAAATCTGTTAAAAAAAGTTACTACTCAAAGATAAAACTAATTATAAACAATAAAGTCCACATGTGTAATTAACTCTAATATAAATAAAGACTCCATGTGACACTCAAATAAATCATTCTGTCCAAAATAAAGACTCCATGTGATGTGACTATTCAGCAAACATTGCAATTGTGTTTTTTTGGAGTTATTGTGAATAAAATTATTTCTGGTTGTCTGACAATGTATTTTGAAGAGAACAGGAACAAGCAGAAACTGATGTTGGAAACGGAAGTACAAGTATCTTTTTGAATTCACTAGCGTAATGGAGTTCCGTTAACTCCGTTTTTCCAGCCACCGCTGCAACTCTGATCAAACTCCGGTCATCTTCGGCAACATCTGCAAGTCAGACCAAGGGGTCTCAGGTTCAAACCCGAGCAAAAAAAAATAATTAAATGAATAACATTTGCCGTTAAAAAAAAGACCAAACTCCAACAATTTCGGCTCGAAATTGGCTCGGTTGTTAACGAGCCAGCTCGGCTCGGGTCGGTTTGTAAACGAGCCCAGCGTGAGCTTGGTCTGGATCGGCTCGTGAGTCGTGAGCTCGTGAGCTGGCTCGATAAGGTTTACATCCTTCATTTTTTTGTCCCACATCGCTTCGAAAACAAAAACTAAGGGAGTATTCCCCCTATAAAAGAAGGTAAAGACAATGTACAAAGTGAATTAACTATTTATACTTCCATATTTAGTCATATGGTTAAATTAAATGGCAATTATAGCCCTTAGTCTATGAAAAATTCATTTTTAAGGGCTTTTTAAGTAGTAAATTTTGCGGTTTTTTTGTTAGTTCGAGCTAGATCGAGCCGAGCCGAGCTAGCTCGAATTCTAATCGAGTCGAGCTCGAGCCTCAAGTCTCAGCTCGATTTGAAATTCGAGCTCGAGCCGAGCCAGCTCGAATCGAGTTCGAGCCGAACTTGAGCTGGGTTTAGCTCGGCTCGACTCGGCTCGTTTACAGCCCCAGGAGTGGTTGCATCTAGTTATGACTCCAATGATATTGGTATGACACTTTAAATATTATATGAGACAGAAAACTCATAGCTAACCAGTGCATTTCACAAAAGTTATTACTAATTAAATGTTTCTCACTACTATTTGTTCAATGATTGTTAAATTAAATAACAAAAGTTATTACTAATTAAATGTTCCTCACTACTATTTGTTCAATGATTGCTAAATTAAATAACAAAAGTTATTACTAATTAAATGTTTCTCACTCCTCATGTTAATTGAATTTGTAGGGATTTGCATAAATACATATATAGGGCTATAAACGAGCCGAATTGAGCCGAGCCAGCTCAAGTTCGGCTCGAACTTGATTCGAGCTGGCTCGGTTCGAGCTCGAATTTCAAATCGAGCTAGCTCGGCTCGGCTCGATCTAGCTCGAACTAACAAAAAACCGCAAAATTAAATTTACTACTTAAAGCACCCTTAAAAATGAATTTCTTCATAGACTAAGGGCCATAATTGCTATTTAATTTAACCATATGGCTAAATATGCAAGTATAAATAGTTAATTCACTTTGTACATTGTCTTTACCTTCTTTTATAGGGGGAATACTCCTTTAGTTTTTGTTTTCTAAGTGATGTGGGACAAAAAAAATGAAGGATGTAAACTTTATCGAGCCAGCTCACGAGCCGAGCCAGACCAAGCTCGAGCTGGGCTCGTTTACAAACCGAGCCGAGCCGAGCTGGCTCGTTAACAACCGAGCCAATTTCGAGCCGAGCTTTCTTCGAACTTTTTCGAGCGAGATGCGAGCCACGAGTTTTTTGAACACCCCTAACCACTCCCATGATTATATTTGTATGTATGCATTTATGCAAATCCCTACAAATTGAATTCACATGAGAAGAATCATCCCCATGGAAGCTCTATTATTGTCAAAATTTGAAGACAAGGGTTTCTCTATTATTGTCAAAATTTGAAGACAAGGGTTTTATTATTTAATTTAGCAATCATAGAACAAATAGTAGTGAGAAACATGTGATTAGTAATAACTTTTATGAAATGCAATGTTTAATCTGGAGGGTGTGGTAGGGGCTTTATCACCGTCACCTCACCGCCACCTCACACAAGGGCTTTAAAGCCCCTCCTTTAACTTGAAGGATGTGAGATAAAGTCCCCTAATGTCTATAGCGCCCGTTATCTTGACCAATCCCTCCTCGTTCTTCGCCCCAAAAGCTCGTTAACATTATGGATCCCCCTCCTATGACGCCCCCTCTTCACTTGCTCGGTATGGGTGTATAGCGCCTAGGGGCGCTATAGATGCTGATCTGGCCTGGGTGACGCCCCCACACCCTCCGACCGCTATAAGTTTTCTGTCTCATATAATATTTAAAGTGTCATACCAATATCATTGGAATCATAAGTAGATACAACCACTCCCATGATTATATTTATATATATGCATTTATGCAAATCCCTACAAATTCAATTCACATGAGAAGAATCATCCCCCAATCAATGGAAGCTCTAAGAAGTGTATTCGTAGTTGCTCCACCATCAATCAGAGCCCACTTGTCCAAACCCATATGCAATCTTTCATTTACTAAGAAAACATCCAACTTAACCCGAATTCCAAAATCCAAACTTACTAACTTCAATACCATTTCTCCTTGTGTTTCAACCCAACCTGAAGCAGAAACCGAAACCGGAAACCTTGATCATCAAGATGAGAATTTTGACTGGTTTTCTCACTGGTATGCACTTATGCCTGTGTGTGATTTGGACAAGAGAGCTCCCCATGGGATGAAGGTGTTGGGTCTTGATGTTGTGGTGTGGTGGGATATGCATGAGAATGCATGGAAGGTGTTTGATGATCGTTGTCCACACAGATTGGCTCCACTTTCTCAAGGAAGGATTGATCAATGGGGTAGGTTGCAGTGTGTGTACCATGGCTGGTGCTTTGGTGCCTCCGGTGACTGCAAGTTTATTCCTCAAGCTCCTCCTGATGGTCCTGCGGTAATTTAGATCACTTGTCTTCTTTTCCAACAACTTTATACATTATTATTATTATTATTATTATTATTATTATTATTATTATTATTATTATTATTGTTGTTGTTGTTGTTGTTATAATGATGATGAATTATTATTATTATTATTATTGTTATTATTATTATTATTATTATTATTATTATTATTATTATTATTATTATTATTTCGGGATGCTAAATGGGTCATGTTTGTGGGTTGACGGGTTCAACCCTACCCGAACCCGGAAATTTTAGACAAACCTGAACACGACCCGGACCCGAAAATCATGTCATACATATAAACCCGAACACGACCCGAATATTCGTTGGTTGACCCGAACACGACTCGTTCAACCTGAATTTATTTTTTTTTATTTTTTTCTGCAAGTTAATATAATAAAAAGGAAATTACTTTTTGAGTCTCTGTGTTTTAGGAGTTTTAACAACTTAATTCCAAAATCAAAATGTTTAACGACCTTAGTCTCTACAACCACTTTTCTTAGTCATTTGAGTCCAAATTTTTAATACCATTCACCAAGTCTATTAAGTACAAGGACATTTTAGTAATTTACACATAAGGTGCAAGTCTTAATGAATCTTCTAATACTAATAAAATGGTAACTTTAATGCCAAATGGCATTCTCTTATAAAAAGTATTTCATCAAAATGCCATGTGGCAATTTATTATGCTACCTCAACTATATAATAAATAATAATAAGTAAATTAATGTAAAAACTATTAAATGATTGAATTTAATATATATTAGAAATAATCTTATATTCATAATTATATCTATTCTTAATAATTAATATTAGTTATCTACTTACCCATACTTTAGTATAATATCTCTACTTTAATAAATAAAGATATATTTATCAAAAGAAGATGTAATAACCAAAAATTTATACAACCATCACTATTTGACGTAACCAAAAATTTAAAATCTTATAATGTTTATAATTTGTTATTATCGTTTTCACAGATGTTAAAGATAAGTATAAACAATATATATATATATATATATATATGTTTAATATATATAATCTTAGATCATGAACTAATTCCATTCCATCTTCTACTTTGATAACACTTAATAAAATAAGAAAATATTAATTTGAAATTGTATTCAAAAACAAAATTCTTACTTCTTAAACGCATCATTTAAATATTAAAATTTAGAATATTTAAAATGAGTAATGTTATATTTTTCTTTAAGTCCGTATGTATAGTTCATATTAGGGTTATATGTATTCATACTAAAATTTATATTTATGATGTGTGATGCAAGAAATAATATGAAATATAAAAAATAATTTAAAATCTATAATGGTTATGTCCTTCAAACACAACCAACCTCAACAATAACATATTTATTTAAAAAAAAACTCATTCAAGTTTATATAAATGGAAAACACATTTATTTCCCAAATAACTCGATCAACTCCATGTGTTTATCCTAAAACCCATATAATACATGGGTCTATAAACTAGTAAGAGTATATAAGGAACAATTTTTTAATACATAAAGTTTTAATATTTTAATAATCTACACCTAACCATCACCACTCCACCACCGCACCTTCACCACCACTCCACCACCACCATCGTAAACAGTCACAAATCATCAAAACCTCAAACCCACATTCAAGTTCCCCATGATCAAACACCCCTCACAAATCATCACTCACAAATCTACTTATTTTAAAAGCAGTTCATCCAATTTACACAACTGATCAAACCACAAGCACCACACTACCAGATGAAAACATATAGTTACAACCGAACTCAAAATCTCCCACACAGATTTTAAATCGCCCACACAGGGAGTTAAACATTTTGATTTTGGACTCAAGAGGTTAATACTACTAAAACTCAGGGACTCAAAAAGTAATTTTTTCATAATAAAATTAAAATTTACTAAGAAAATTACAAATGCATATAATAGAATTACATTTAAATGATAAAATCTTATTTCATTTTCTCTTTTTAAGTTATAATTATGACAAAAAATACACATTCAATTTGATTTATTACATAAAACATATTGTAAAGAATATAATATAATATAACTAGGTTAACCGGGTCAACCCGATCGGACTGACCTATTTAGCTAAACGGGTTTGCACGTTTGACCTGAAACTAATCCGA